>NC_064809.1:80249401-80330196 GCF_023721935.1 Panthera uncia
TTTTTTTTAGTATTACAAATCCACTATCAGTAAATAAATAGTACTCAAACAATTGGATATACATAAGATGTGGTAAGGCAGGGTGAGATTAGGAAGGAGGGATTACAAAAAGGTATGAAGGAATGTTCCTGGGTGATGGATAAATTCATTATCTTGATTGTGGTTATGGTTTTATATATATATATATCAAAAGTCATCAAATTGTGGACTTTAAATACACACAGTTTATTGCAAATTGATTATATTTCAATTATACCTCAATAAGTGGGTGGAGAAGTCTTTAAAATTATCAAGATCACAAAACATAAGAAGTAATATTGATTAAATTATACCAAAATTAAAGATGTCTGTTCAATAAACAATATTATTTTTTAATGCTTATTTATTTATTTATGAGAGAGAGAGAGAGAGAGAGAGAGAGAGAGAGAGAAGGAGAGTGCGGGTAGGGGAGGGGCAGAGAGAGAGGGAGACAGAATCTGAAGCAGGTTCCATACTGTCAGGGTAGAGCCTGATGTGGGGCTCAAGCTCACAAACTGTGAGATCATGACCTGAGCTTATGAGATGTTTAATGAACTGAGTCACCCAGGCACCCCATTAAACAATATTATTGACAGAGTTAATGATGAAAGTTGGGAAGAAATATTTGCAATGTTTAAAATTAACAAAGGACTGATATCTGAACTATACAATAAACTGATGCAAGTCAATGGAAAAATATGGGAATCCCTATAGAAAAATTGGCAAAGGAAAACAAATAGGCAATTCATAAAAAAGAAAAACCAAAAGTAAGACAAAAATTGAGAAGATGCTCAAACATATTAATGATTAAAGAAATGCAAGGAGGGGCACCTGGGCGATTGAGCATTTGACTTCGGCTCAGGTCATGATCTTGCAGTTCCTGAGTTCCAGCCCCAAGTCGGGCTCTATGCTGACCGCCCAGAGCCTGTAGTCTGCTTCAGATTCTGTGTCTCCCTCTCTCTGTCTCTTTGCCTCTCTCCCGCTTGTGTTCTGTCTCTCTCACTCTCAAAAATAAATAAACATTAAAAAAAAAGAAAAAGAAATGCAAGCAGATATTTTAAATTCATGGCATATTGAAAAATTGGAAACTTGAGTAACATTAAATGTTGGCGAGGAAGTTGAGATATAGAAATCCCACCATGGTATGACATTCCAGAGTGTGGAGCTCAATACGCATGAGAAATTATCACAGAACTGAAGGAGAAATGTCCACCTGCACCATCATTTGTGGTAGCAGGAAGCTGAAGGCAATCATGGGAGTAGTGAACAAATAAAGCACAGGGATCCACATAATAGAATATCTTGCACCAGTATTAGGAGCAAAGGACTAGAAGGCCATGTGGTCAAAAAAAGTTTGTTTTATTTTTTAAGTTGGCAGATATCACTGCACATTTGTATGCTAATGGGAATGATCTAGCAGAAAATTTGATAATATAAGAGAAAGGGAATAATACAGAAGAAAGGTAAAAAGGAATAGACTGAAGTATAGAACTGAAGGGTGGGGTAGGGGTGAGGGATGGGAATGGCGGAGTGACAGTTGGCTTAAGTAGTGGCAAGAATGACTCATTGTAACAAGATGGAAGTCTATGTATATAAAAGAGGAAGGGGGGGTAAATTGGCCAGCTTGGTGGTAGAAAGATAACTATGTTTTCTTTCTTTTTTTTTTTAATGTTTTATTGATTTATTTTTGAGAGAGAGAAAAGCCAAGCGGGGAGGAGCAGAAAGAGAGAGGGAGACAGATAATCCGAAACAGGCTCTGAGCTGTCAGCGCAGAGCCCAACTCGAGGTTTAAATTCACCAACTAGGAGATCATGACCTGAGCCGAAATCAAGAGTCAGACACTTAATTGACTGAGCCATCCAGGTGCCCTACTATGTTTTCTTTTGATTACTTTTATTTTCACAGGAAAATAAGAACCCAAATCATAAGCTAAGAGAAAGGAAAAATAAGGGATGCTAGATGCAGAGAGCTTTTGTGAATAAAGCCTCCCTTTCTTCATTTATACAGTGAGGGCAGCACCCAACAGAGATGGCCCCAAAGGTGTCAGCTTTATGCAGCATTCATATCCCCTGATGCTTAGCATGATGTTTCTCTAAGCATAAGAATGTATACCAGCAAACACACCTTGGGATCTAGCTGGAGAGGAGAAAGGTGGGGTCGTTGATAATAGGAATAAATAGCATTCATTGAATGCTTCTTAAAGGACCAGCATGACACTGTAAGTAAGAGTTCTACCCACCTTTTCTCATTAAACCCTAACAACAACCTTACAAATAATACAACTGTTTTACAAAGAACCTAAGGAGTGTTTCCTCCTTCATAACCAGAGTCTTGAACATTAGAATGGTGAGTAACAAAAGGAAAGTCCCCTTAAAGATACTATTAGCTCAGATGCGACTCTAGATCTCAGGGTTGAAAGTTTGAGACCCATGTTGGGTGTAGAAATTACTTAAAAACCTTTTTTTTTTTTAATGCTATTGGCTCAGTTAGCTAATGGGAACTTGATTCTGAGCAGATGAAGCTCCAATCTCTGTGATAGAAGAAACCTAGGCAAAACCCTAGCTCCCCCTCCTGATCACCTGACCCACTATTACAAGGTGGGTGACCTTGAAGGAGTCACACATCTCCAGTTCTGTAAAATGGAATGATGGATGTTAAGTGAGACATTATCTCAGTTTGAGAAAACTCTTGCAAATGAAATGATATATGTATGTATATGTTAATGTTTCCCTGTTACTATTACTATTATGACTGTTGCGTAAGCGTCCAGGACAAGGCCAACGCCTGAGGGCAAAGGTAAGCCTCCAAGCAGAGAATGGGCCCTTTAGGGTGTATATCAATACAGACCACGTTTAAAGAATTTTAGCCGGTAGTCTTGGCTCGGTAGGGGGCGAAATTTTTCTTCATCAAGGCTCCACCGTTCTGAGTCTTAGGCTTGAAACTCTGGAGAAAATAATTAGGCTTCTCTGGGCGAGATCCGGAACGCCAGTCTTAGGGATTTGAAATGCGACGCTGTGTGGAGCCTCATTGCCACCCGTTTGGTACCAGGAGGCGCCCATCGGATCCGTTCTAAGACTGGCCCCTTGACTGGTGCGCCTGACCGACTATGGCCAGGATCTGGGAGCTGGTGCTGGAAGTGCCGGGAATCCGTGCCATTCTTGGACACAGTCCCTAGTGCCCTCTTTGCGTCCACCTTCGCCACACCCCCCTCCTTTCCAGCGCGAGTCCGGGCTTGGAAGGCGTGAGCGCCTGTGGTGGGGACCGTGTTGCCGGTGTGGGTCCGCCGAAGAGTGGCGGGAACTCCGGCCGCCCCGACGGCGCGGTGACTCCAGTGTGGAAGAGGCAGCTGTTCTCCCAGGCGGCCGTGGGGGGCAGCAGAGGGGACCGCGACAGGTGCGGGAGCCCCTCCCGGGGTGGAAGTGAGAAGGCGGGCTTCGGGTCTGTTCCCAGGCTGGAAACCACCCCCGCCCCCCCCCCCCCAAATCCCCCGGAGAGGCAGGGCCGGCGCCGGGTCTGGAGGAGGAAGCGGCCGGAGACAGTGCAATTTCACGCGGCCTCTGAGGCTCGGGTTCCTCGGCAGGGTAGATGAATTATGGGGTTTCGACGGGTTTCCGGGGAAACTGAGGTGGCCGGAGCGTGAGGCAAACACCTCCCTCCTCAAAAACACACACAGAAAAAAACATTCACGTTCAGAAAGAAAATCCCGCAAGTGACCCAACCGGCTGGGGGAGTCGAGTGATTTGGTTAATGGGCGAGGCCAACTTTCAGGGGGCGGGTTTTGGAGCGCTCTCCCCACCCCCATCACCTTTCCCCTTTGGAGACATTTGGGGGCGTTTGGAATCTCGCCCCCCCCCTTAGTCCAGCTCCCGAAGAAAAATTAGGGTGAGACCCATGCTCGATGTGCGTGGCCAAGCGGACAAACACTGGGGCGTGGGGCGCGCTCGGGGCGGGCAGCCGGAGGCTCCAGCCAGCTCCACGCCAGCCTCGCGCCGGAGGGGGCGCGGCCGTGACTCACCCCCTCCCCCTGCGCTCCCTCCTTCGCCCTCTCAGACATACACCCCTCCCCTACTATCCCGCCCCGGACTCTGGCTCCGGCTCCTATTGCAGTTTGCAACCTCCTCTGCCGCCGCTGCTAAGTCGCCGGCGGCTCAGGTGGCTCCGCTTCGATGTCCTAGTCCAGCACCCCCCCACCCCCACCCCGGGCCGGATTCGGCGGGGCTGCCTTCACCCTCTGCTGGAGTCATGAGGGCGAATGGGGCTCTGCAGGTGCTGGGCTTCTTTCTCAGCTTGGCCCGGGGCTCCGAGGTGGGCAACTCGCAGGCAGGTAAGTGGCACGAGGGCACCCGCAGCCTCGGAACCCAGGATCCCGAACCGAGTGCGCCGAATTCTGGAGGGCAGGGGCAGCGGCTGGGGCGGGGCGAGGCTGGGGGTGCCCACCCCGGGTCCGCTGGGACCAACCACCTAGGCGGAGACCGTCAGGCTCGGGTTCTCGGCGTGGTCCGGACGGGGTCGGGATTCCTGAACCACACCCCCCCCCCCCCCACACACACACACACTCGCTCAGCAGCGCGTCGCCGACCCTCTAATTCGTCTCTCTCGGTGGGGCTGATGCCGAAACAGATCACACTTCTGAGGGTCCCTGTAGGGAGGGGAGCTGGGACCTCCGTTCTGTAAACGTGAGATGATGGGTGATTTAGGTCTTGGAGAAAGGGGTGGGGGGATGTCTCAGTTTGTTCCCCAACCGCGTCCCGGGGTTTCAGCACCTCCAGTTTCGTTGTTTTGCCGACAGGGCGGAGCTACGGAAGGGTTGGAGGGGGTTGTTGTTCTCTACTGTTGGAAAAACAAGACAGGCACCTCCTCTTCCGTGAGTTGGCCTGCCCTGGGAAGGGCTGAGAATAACCAAAGAGCTAAGTACAGGTGACATCAGGTGAGAGGCCACGCAGAGGCCGACCTCCCTCTTTTCCTCAGGATAATAGAGTGGCAGGTCCCCGACTTGACCAACCTCGTTTTGTCAAGACCTAGATCAATTCAACTAATATTTATTGAGCAACTACTATGTATAAGGCTCCGGGCCAGGAGCTGTAGGGTCAAAGAGGTCCAATCTGTATTCCTCTTGTTTGTCTTTTTTCTCCCCAACCTGAGACCCAACAGGGCACCTCTCCTAACTTCTGAGCTTCCTGTCCTGGGAGTCCTTCCTAGACCCAGCTTCTCCCCCACCTACATTCTCTTTATTGTCTGACTCTGTCTCTCTTAGAGTCTAACAAGAATCAGATTGCTCTTCTGTTCCTCCTGTCACTCCCATGCCACTGGAGCCCACCCCTTTGGGGTATCTCTGGGATCGTGGACACCTGAGGGTGCTGGTGTTGCTCACGTTGGAGGAATCCTATTGATCTCTTCCCCTCCCCCAGACCTCAGCTTGGGGTTTGGCACAGCCAGGGCCTCTTCCCCAGAGTGGGAGTGGGAGAAACACCTGTGCTTCCCCCACAGTTGCTGGGCCTAAATTTAGACCCTGGGATCTTGAGATGTGAACACTCCCAGCTGGTGAAGGGCGGGGGTGGGGGGGTCTGGGGATTGGAGTGGGAGGGACTGAATAGAATGACTGTATCACTGTCCCATCCAGACCCTTGGAATATTCAATCAGGAACCCAGGAGTCCCACATCCTGGCCACCTTCCCTGAGGGAGACAGGAGGCAGGCATGGTTGGGTCTCTTTACCCTTTATCTGGATCCTGCAGCCTCTGGGCATCCGGCCCTGTCTCAGTCCTTCTATAGCCCCTTTGTCCTGGCTGTGATGGGGGTGGGGGATATTGGAGAGGAGGCCTCTGGTTGAGGAAGGGCTGGAGATTCTTGGTCTGACCCACCCCAGTGCTCTCTACCAAAGGAGTGCCCAAACCCCTCCCTGTGCCCCTGGTCCCTGGGTATTATCCCCTTCCCCCAGCCCTCCTCCCCACTCTGCCTTGTTCCTCCTTAGAGATGTTTTTCATGCTCTCTTCCCGAGGAGGCCCTTTGCTCCCTGTTTGTGTAATATGGACTTTACCCTCAGGGTGGCAGGGAACTGGGACCTCTAACACTGTAGCCTTCCAGACACATAGAGTCTTCACAAACACATAAAGGCAGGTGTGATGGATAGGGCCACCTGAATACTTCCTAATAAAGAAACCCAAGGACAGAACCAGTATGGATTTCTGGGCCAGCAAGGGAGCTGTGTACATGCTTGTGTGTGTCGCAAGTGCACGTACACGCACACATCACATACGTACCCCACTTCTCTGTGCAGAAATCTTGACTCCTCCCTTATCTGGGGACAAGGGTTGGCACCTTGACTTGTAAGAGGGGTTGTCCTTCCAGGAAGGGGTTTGGGGTGGGGCTGTTCCCGAAATGACTAACCTTCCTAGTCTCTTTCCTTTCAGCCCAAGGACCCTAGAGTTCCCAGGATCCTCTGGGAGCTCCCAGCCAGTTTACCCCTCTGCTGGGTCTAGCCTACCCCGTTCCCATTGTGGGGAGCGATAGGGAATGGGAGCGCTCAAAAGTCAACTGAGCAGACTAGGGGTGTATCTAGGAGGAGGGGTTGGGACCTCACTAATTTCCCTCCCTCCATTCCCACTCCCGCTTCCTAGGCTGCCTCCTATACTGCCAGCGCCTCAGGGAAGGGTGGTTGGAACAGGTGGAATCTAACCCCCCCCCACCCTCCCCACAGTCTTTCACTCAGCCAGAGGAAGGAGACAGGGGTAGGGCTTAGGGTCCAAGATTTTCCATAGCCCCTATGTCCTCCATATGTACAAGGTCAAATGAACCCCCAAGACTGGCATGCCTCGTGAGGATTGCCATGTTACAAAACTTTTTAATGAATCTTTTGACAATGGAATTGGGTGGAAGGCTTAGAATCGGGGGAAGCCTCTGCTGTTTCTCTCCAGGCTACTGTGTATTTGTCGGAAAGTGTGATGCTGAGGAGCTGGGGTGTGTTGGGACAGGGGAAGGGAGAAGGGAAGCCAGAATTTAGGAAGGGGGAAGAGGTGCAGGGTTGGCAACCAGCTCCTTATCTTCCAGCTTTAAAGACAAAGCTCACATTGACCCCCTCTCCCCACCAGAGCTCCCCCTTCTAGTGAGGTCACTTGTCTGAGGCCAAGGCTTGAGGGTGGAGGGGGGCGGGTGCTACTGAGGACAGGGTGTCTCGGGACAGGGTGGAGCAGCCCCCTCCTCCTAGATAGAATTGCCTCATTGTGGGCTGGACTGTGGCCCTGGGCACTGCCCCCACCCTCTGCCCCCATCCCACCCTCGGTAGACACAATAGGGGCTGTGTGCTAGCCCCAAAGAGATATTTATTCCAGGACCTAGAGAGAGGCAGGATGAGGGTAGAGAAGTAAGTACCCCGGTTGGAGAGGGGGAAGGGAAAAAAAGTGTAACGAAGTTGTGGTCATTTTCTAACCTCTCTGAGGAGAAAAAAAACCTCCTACATCCTCTTTCATTAACTCCTTAGTACCCAAAGTAGCACCTGAAAGAGGCAAGAGGAGGCCCTGGTGGAAAGGGGAAACCTGTTCACCTTCCTGTTCAGAGAGATAGTGAGGGGATTGTGAGAGAGGAGAGAGTTCAGGCTCTCCGTCCAACATGGGCCTTTGTGTCTGTCTCTGGGGAGGGGGGGTTGGGGGGGTGGGGTTGGAGGCATCTGCCTCTTGATCCTGTTGAATGTTACTGGAGTGGGGCAACCAAAGGGGGGGACCAAAGACCATCTGGGGGGACCGGGCTAAAAACTTGTGTCCAGCTCTCTGCCACTCTCTGCCAGTCTGTCCCGGGACTCTGAATGGGCTGAGCGTGACTGGCGATGCCGAGAACCAGTACCAGACGTTGCACAAGCTCTACGAGAGGTGTGAGGTGGTGATGGGGAACCTTGAGATTGTGCTCACAGGACACAATGCTGATCTCTCCTTCCTGCAGGTTAGAGTGCCTGACTCCCTATCTCAACCTGTTTCCCCCTTAACTCCACCCACAGAAGCCTTCATCCCTTCCTCAGGGCTATCCTCTGCTGGAGTTCAGCATTCCTAAAGCTCCAGAGTTCCTAAGATCCAAACCTGCGTGTTTATGGGGACAACGACTGGCATCTGGGATCTAGGGTCTGCCTCCGTAGCCAGGGATACACGGGAGCTGGCAATGAGAAGCGGGCAGGGGTGGCATAGTGTTCTGCAACAGTGGCTAATGTAGAGAGACCCCTGGGACCGATAGGCACTGGAAAGATCAGGAAGGGACTAAGCAAGGACCCTCCCGGCAAGAGGAGCTCTAAGAAAGAGAGGGTAGGAGACTAGAATTCCCCAGTCACTTCTGCTGCCTGTCTTCCTTTGCAGAAGGGACATGCTAGTGTGACACCAGCTCCTCCCCTACTCCAAAGTAGGAATCGGAAAGAATTTGAGGGGTTAGGGATTCCTTAATGCTTTGGGGAGGGAGAGGAGATTGAGGCTTTTTGTCCTGTTGTCCCTCCCACTGACATGGTCTCTGTTCCATCACAGTGGATCCGAGAAGTGACCGGCTATGTCCTCGTGGCCATGAATGAGTTCTCTACACTGCCACTACCCAACCTCCGGGTGGTGCGGGGGACCCAGGTCTACGATGGGAAGTTTGCCATCTTTGTCATGTTGAACTATAACACCAACTCTAGCCATGCTCTGCGCCAGCTCCGCTTTACTCAGCTCACCGGTCAGTTCCTGATGATTCCTTCTAGTCTTGCCCCTCAACCAACCTGCAGACAGGTGCCTCCTCGATGGTAACCCGAGACTGCTCACTAAGTGCCCCTTTCATGGGGCCCACCATGTTGAACATTGTAGTCTAAAGGTCCACTACTCCTTAAACCATATAGGGCCCTGATAGGGAGCAAAGGCGTCTGCGGCCCAGGGGGAAGGTCCTTATGTCCCATGGGTCTGGAGTTGGAGCTGGATCTGTTACCCACTCCTCTATCTTTACTTTTATTTTTATTAAACAAATTTTTTTAATGTTTATTCACTTTTGAGAGAAAGAGAGAGGGAGAGTGAGAGAGAAAGACAGAGGCATGAGCAGGAGAGGGGCAGAGAGAGGGAGACACAGAATCTGAAGCAGGCTCCAGGCTCTGAGCTGTCAGCGCAGAGACCGACACGGGGCTTGAACTCATGGACTGCGAGATCATGACCTGAGCTGAAGTTGGATGCTTAACCTTAACCGACTGAGCCACCCAAGGGGTCCCCCGCCCCCACTCCTCTATCTTTACCCCCTCATAATTCCCCACAGGCTGGGGAAACATGAGAGTTAGATGCCGCATGGCTACCTTCTACTTCTCCCTGTCCCTGTCAGTTGGAAAACACACAGGTAGGGCGGGGGAAGGAGGTGGCTGAGTCAGGGATCTTCTCTCTTGCTTTCCCTTCCCCTCCCCCACTGGCTAAACCGGATTTGGACAGGTGTCTGAGGAGGCAGAAGTTTTCTTTTGGCCTGGCTCCTCCTCTACATTACAAGGCAAGCCTTTTCTGCAGTTCGGATTTAATTAGACATATTCATCTGTCCCTTCTCCCCTCTTTCTGAGTCTTGGGTGGCCTTTTGGGTTGGTGGGGTGTGTAGGGAAGAGGAGGTCTGCTGCAGCCCTTAAGCCTGTCACTTCTCTTCCCTATCTCAGAGATTCTGTCAGGGGGTGTTTATATTGAGAAGAATGATAAACTTTGTCACATGGACACAATCGACTGGAGGGACATCGTGAGGGACCGAGATGCCGAGATAGTGGTGAAGGACAATGGCAAGAGCTGTGAGTGAACATGATCAAGACTGCTCCCCTGCCCCCACCAAACCAGAGTGACCCCTTTCCCATCATCATTATATCCTTAATTCGAACCCACCTCTCCACTGAAAAAAACACCTCAGGCTCCAGACCCAAGGAGCCTGCGAGGAGGGAGGAGGTCAGTCTCCTAGAATCCAAACCCTAGAAGCAATATGTGAAGAAAAGGAGCAGAAGATCTGTTACTAAGTGAGGAAGCCAGATCTTTGGGCTCCATATCCACATCTTTTTCCATTATAACATTTTCCATTCTCCCTGGAACCTACCCTTGATCAAGATCTGCTGTCCCTGTCCACTCACACATACTCCTGCTGGGTTCAGTTTGCCAAGGAGGAAACAAGTTCCTGGGTTTGGACTGGGGCTGAGCTTGGCAATTGCGCCAGACTCACCCCTTCAGCTGCCCTGTGGGTGGTATGGAGGTGTGGCTCCACCCGTTGTTGACAGGTTCACTTGAGCCCAGCCTTGCTCTGGAAGGGCAAGGAGGGACACTGCCCTGGCTCTTTGCTTCCTGGGACTGGGGTGTCTGTGTGCTGACATCATAACCTGTTGATTCAAGCAAGGCTTTCTTAGCCCTGACAGCCCTTTGTGTTGCTTTCCTTCCCAACCAGGTCCCCCCTGTCATGAGGCCTGCAAGGGGCGCTGCTGGGGTCCTAGACTGGAAGACTGCCAGACATGTGGGTTTTCTCCCTTCTAAAAACTTCAAGTTCATGCACTTTCATATCCCTGCCCACCCCAATCTATGTTAACACTGGGAGTAGGGACAAGCCTAGAGGGCAAGAGAGTGAGCAGTGGTCTCAGAATACAGTCTTTTTTTTTTTTTAATATTTATTTATTTTTCAGAGAGACAGAGAGACAGAGTGTGAGTGGGGGAGGGGCAGAGAGAGAGGGAGACACAGAATCCGAAGCAGGCTCCAGGCTCTGAGCTGTCCGCACAGAGCCTGACATGGGGCTTGAACTCATGAACCGTGAGATAATGACCTGAGCCAAAGTCAGTCACTTAACCGACTGAGCCACCCAGGTGCCCCTCAGAATACAGTCTTAAGAGCCCTGACAGCCATGCTTTCTCTCTTTCTATAGTGACCAAGACTATCTGTGCCCCTCAGTGTAATGGTCACTGCTTTGGGCCCAACCCCAACCAGTGCTGCCATGATGAGTGTGCAGGGGGCTGCTCAGGCCCTCAGGATACAGACTGCTTTGTATGTACCACCATTTGCCTGCGTTCTGAAATGGGGATGTGGGCTTTGGGAGGAGGTAGGGGTACGTACATAACGTGAGTTTTATGAATCTCCTGTGTTCCTAGGCCTGTCGACTCTTCAATGACAGTGGGGCGTGTGTACGCCAGTGTCCACAGCCTCTTGTTTACAACAAGCTAACTTTCCAGCTGGAACCCAATCCCCACACCAAGTATCAGTATGGTGGAGTTTGTGTAGCCAGCTGTCCCCGTAAGTGTCTAAGGAGAGGAACAATGGTCGTGGAAACTAGATTTTAGACAACATTTGAGGAGGTAAAAGGGATCAAGTTGGGTGGTAAATAGAGGATGTGGGTTGTGATCATCTGACAACCTCCAGTGAATGATCCCTATGCCCTAGTCCCCCATCTGCTTCCCCATGATTTCTAGTAATTGCTCCTAGTTCTGAAACAAAGAGCAAAGGGCCTTTCTAATCCATAGGACAGTGCTTCAGGAGCCTTCGGTGGTAAGTCGGGGCAGATCCAGCAAAGAGCAGGAGGGAGCAAGATTCAGTTGGTGGTTGGCAGTGTTCCTCCCTTGTCACTAATGGTGCCTTCGTCTTTCCTAGATAACTTTGTGGTAGATCAAACTTCTTGTGTCCGGGCCTGTCCTCCTGACAAGATGGAAGTAGATAAAAATGGACTCAAGATGTGTGAACCTTGTGGGGGGCTGTGCCCTAAAGGTGAGTAGGAGATGGCGAGGAGTTGGCAAAAAGACCTCCTTTCCCCAGAGACCAATCAGGCCCCGCCCACTGAGCCTCTGTTGTGTTTGCAGCCTGTGAGGGGACGGGCTCCGGGAGCCGCTTCCAGACTGTGGACTCTAGCAACATTGATGGGTTTGTGAACTGCACCAAGATCCTGGGCAACCTGGACTTTCTTATCACTGGCCTCAATGGGTTAGAGACTCTGCTTTCCTTTTCTAATCCCTCACCCCATCCAGCCCCTCACAGTTCACTACATTTGGTTCAGCACTCCATATATGCAGCTGATTAAGAATATAAGTCATAAAATTTTAAAAGTCACACAGTACCTGACCATGCCTAACTCCGTCTCCCACCCAGGGCTTGAATCCCCTCAGAGACATCCCTAAGCAATCTGATACCATTTAGCTGAGTGGCAAGAGACAAGGACATGGTGTCCTCTTTTTTTTTTTTTTTTTAAGATTTTAGTTTTAAGTAATCTCTACAACCAACGTGGGGCTCGAACTCACAACCCTAAGATCAAGAGTCTCATGTTCCACCGACTGAGGCAGCCAGGTGCCCCTGCCTGAATCAGTTTTTTTTTTATGTTTCTTTCTTTATTTTTGAGAGAGAGAGAGGGAGACAAAGAATGCCAAACAGACTCTGCACCCTCAGCGTGAAACTCGACGCTGGGCCCAAACCCATGAACTCGAGATCATGACCTGAGCTAAAATCAAGAGTCTTACACTTAACCAACTGAGCCACCCAGGAACCCCCTAAATCAGTTATTTAACGAGAGTTGCCACATGATGGTTTTCTAATTCCATTAGTCCTTTTACATTTATTTGTTGGCATTTCAGTGTTAGGAAGAGTCTCCCCTTCCCATTTATTTGTTTATTCAATAATACCTATTTCATTCAATTTTTTATAATCTTTTACAGTCATTATTTTGGTGTTCAGTTATCTCTGAACTGGCCAATGGGGGCACTTCCATACCGTTTGGCATAAGATGCTGTAAACTCATGTTATATTTTTCCTGCCCTAGCCCTTTCTCCAAGGAGCCCTGTTCCTTTTCAGTGGAGGATGGTGTTTAGAAACTAAGTTCTGAGCCTAGGCGTGCTTGTTGCTACTGGGTTCTACCTCTACCTTGTCAACTGGTTTTTACTATTCTTTCCAGCGACCCCTGGCACAAGATCCCTGCCCTGGACCCTGAGAAGCTCAATGTCTTCCGGACAGTACGGGAGATCACAGGTGAGTGATCTTGTCTGAGAGGAATAGGTAAACCACTGGCACAAATTGCTACGTAACCACTTATAAAATCATGTCCCAAGCAACAGGGGAAGGACCAATAGAACCTGAGAAAGCAAGCGGCAAAGATTTCCCTGCTCACATACTTCTCTCTGGCCCCCCAGGTTACCTGAACATCCAATCCTGGCCTCCCCACATGCACAACTTCAGTGTCTTTTCCAACCTGACAACCATTGGGGGCAGGAGCCTCTACAAGTGAGTAGTAAAGAGTGTGGAGGTAATAGCATCTCCAGGCAATGAACCCTGTTTCATAGGCATCCTTGCGTGAAGTACAAGGTGTTGTGTCATACAGCAGTCCCAAAGGATCTGCCAGTCTGAAGAAGAAAAGGCAAAAGGAAGGGGTGTCCGTCTCAGTGATCTGACTGGCCCAGAGCAAATTTGTTGAATGAACATGAATCCACTGCATGGTCATTTTTCCCCCTTCTCATCCTGTCTCCTTGTTCTCAGCCGGGGCTTCTCTTTGTTGATCATGAAGAACTTGAATATAACATCGTTGGGCCTCCGATCTTTGAAAGAAATCAGTGCCGGGCGTATCTACATAAGCGCCAATAGGCAGCTGTGCTACCACCATTCTCTGAACTGGACCCGGCTGCTGCGGGGGCCTCCAGAAGAGAGACTAGACATCAAACATAACCGGCCCCGCAGAGACTGCGGTGAGGGACACAACCCCCAGGGTGGTGGGAAGAGGAGGTCAGGGAGGAGAGAGTACAGTGTAAGGACTGTCCGCCCCGGAAGTAGAAGGGATGGGGATGGAACCAAGGAGAGGGGTATGTCAAGCTGGAGGCGATTATGAGGAAGAGTTCCAAAGAGGGCATGTTAGAGCTCTGACTCCTCCTAACTCACCCTTTCCTTTCCAGTGGCAGAGGGCAAAGTATGTGATCCCCTGTGCTCCTCTGGGGGATGCTGGGGCCCAGGTCCTGGTCAGTGCCTATCCTGTCGAAACTACAGCCGAGGCGGTGTCTGTGTGACCCACTGCAACTTTCTGAATGGGTAATAGTGAGGGGCGAGAGAGTCAAGAAGGGATGGGGGGGGCGGTTGGGACCCCGGGATGGAGCTGTTCAGGTGGCACCTGAAAGCCATTAGATGACTCTGCATATGCTTTGGTGGGAATGAAGAAGGGGACCCTGTGGTTGGGGGGTCAGGAAGTAAAGGTCAGGACTTAGAAGTGACCCCCTCCTTTAACCCTCCATTGCAGGGAGCCTCGTGAGTTTTCCCATGAGGCTGAATGCTTCTCCTGTCACCCGGAGTGCCAACCCATGGAGGGTAGTGCCACATGCAATGGCTCGGTACGGTAGCAACACCAGGATCTCTAAGGGAGAGAGGGCAAGGACAACACTTGAAGGTCCTGGGAATGATATGGCCAAATCCCAAGGCCAACACAGGGAGGCCAGATAACACTAGGGTCTATGGGTGAAGCCTCTTGAATGGCTGGGTTGGTCCTTGCTGGGAGGTATGAAATTGACATTGGCATCCCATCCTTCCCGCCCTTCTCTCTTCCACCCAGGGCTCTGATGCATGTGCTCAGTGTGCCCATTTTCGAGATGGGCCTCACTGTGTGAGCAGCTGCCCCTATGGAGTCCTTGGTGCCAAGGGCCCCATCTACAAGTATCCAGATTCTCAGAATGAATGTCGGCCCTGCCATGAGAACTGCACCCAGGGGTCAGTGATGGGCTGATGTGGGGGGAAGGGGAGAACATAAAACTAGGGAGAAAGTAGAGGGTAAAGGGAGCCGAAAGAAGAAAGGAACTATGACTTAAGAATCACTCTCAGCTGCATAATGAAGGATTAGAGAAAGGGAATCTCAGTAACAGCATACAATTATACCACAGTTTTGAGAACCTGGAATAACCCCAGCTCAGGGGAGTTTCATTCAAGAGAGGGACTCAGGAAGGGTTGGTAAGCTAGAGATGGGGGCCATGTCTTGGGATATGATTTGGGCTCCAGGATGGGACACTATGGTAGGATCTGAAACAGTGTTGTATGTTGAGGCTGTTAGAATTGAGCTTCCTATGGGAGTCTCCCAAGCTCCCATTTAAGGAGGTGACTTTGTTCTCCAGGTGTAAGGGACCAGAGCTACAAGACTGTTTAGGCCAAACACCAGCACTGATCAGGTATGATGGGCTTGGAGATTAGGAAACTGGGGATATTTGGGAGAGAAGCTAGGGAGGCGGCAGTTACCTGCTGGGAAGAGATGACTCTATTCATTTTGACCTTCTATATACACCACTATCACTGGACTCAGAGACGCAAGAATCCAGGCTTCTGGCCTTCCCTTCCGAAAATTAGCTTGTAGTAGCCTCAGGAGGTCCAGATTTAGGCTAACCCTTTCAGTGCTCAAGGACATGTGTATGTGTGAATGTTAATTTCTTGTCCCAGATCTGTACCATAAATGACATTTGTTTTTTTGTTTTGTTTTATTTTGGTTATTGTTGTTTTAAAGGATGTTTATTTATTTATTTATTTATTTAGAGAAAGGGAGAGAGAGAGAGTGCAAGCAGGGGAAGGGCAGAGAGAGAGAGAGAGAGAGAGAGAGAATCCAAGCAGGCTCCACACTATCAGTGTGGAGCCTGACACGGGGCTTGAATTCCCTAACTGTGAGATCATGACCTGAGCCAGAATCAAGAGTCTGACACTTAATTGATTGAACCACCCAGGCGCCCTGGCATAGGTGATATTTGTAAGGGAGGTGTA
This sequence comes from Panthera uncia, assembly GCF_023721935.1. NCBI lineage: Eukaryota > Metazoa > Chordata > Mammalia > Carnivora > Felidae > Panthera > Panthera uncia. The sequence goes on from NC_064809.1 coordinate 80,265,109, forward strand.
GGCCTAGGATAATGCTGGGCTTCTCTATCCCACAGCAAAACCCATCTGGCAATGGGTTTAACAGTGGTAGTAGGATTGGCAGTGGTTTTCCTGATCCTGGGAGGCACTTTTCTCTATTTGCGTGGGCGCCGGATTCAGAATAAGAGGGCTATGAGGCGCTACTTGGAACGGGGTGAGGTAAGTGCCTAGCCTAATCTTGAAAGGTACCCATACCATCACTCTTTAAGAGCCTCCTTTCCCAGAGATTTGATCCTTTTCTTCAAGGAGGTAGTATGGCCCATTAGAAAGAACTCTGGCCAGAGAAATGGGAGACATGCATCCTAGTCCTGATTTTGCCATTAATTTGCCACATGATTTTGAAGTTACTTTCCTTCTCTGTGCCTCATTTTATGCACATGTACACGAGAAATAACATTCATCCTTACAGAATGGCTGTAAGGGTGAAAGGGGCTGATGTATGTGGAAATGCTTTGGAAAGCATAGGGAACTGTAAAGAAGTATTCAAGGTGACAGCATTAACAACTCTTCCCCCTTCCCTCCATCAAAGGGGAAACCCAACCCTCTTAATTGCTGGTCTCATGAACACAAAAAACTTCCTCAGTCCTTAGGGTCTGTTACTCCCCAATAAGCTTGCAACGCTTCTTAAGACTAAAGACAATTCCCCTTCTTGCTCCCACCCCTTTGGGCTTTGTGGCTCTGAGCATCCACCTATAGGGAGAGAGTTGGGAGTGGGGCATGGCAATGGGCTTGAGTATTTTCTTCCCTTCTGCTCCTCAGAGCATAGAACCTCTGGATCCCAGTGAGAAGGCTAACAAAGTCTTGGCCAGAATCTTCAAAGAAACAGAGCTGAGGAAGCTTAAAGTGCTTGGCTCGGGCGTCTTTGGAACTGTGCACAAAGTGAGTGGCCTGCAGAAAGTCTGTGGAGGAGGAGGGGAAAGATCTAGGGTGAAGGAGAGAAAGATTGAGGGAAAGGGCTAGCCTGGGGAGAATGACCTTTGGCTGACTCCTGTCCAAAACTTCTTAGGGAGTGTGGATTCCTGAGGGTGAATCAATCAAGATTCCAGTCTGCATTAAAGTCATTGAGGATAAGAGTGGACGGCAAAGTTTTCAAGATGTGACAGACGTAAGTGAGGGAAGGGTGTTCTGTATGCCACTGCAAAAGAGGTCAATATTAGAAACGCTTATGTAAAGGCATGGTCCTGTGTCAGTAAGTACTGTTAACCATACTGATGTCCTTGAATGTTGGGATAGCCCTGATCTGGGTGTACGTATGTGGACCTGTTTGATCCCTGGATAACCCCTCTTGTGTCTCTTAGCACATGCTGGCCATTGGTAGCCTAGACCATGCCCACATTGTACGGCTGCTGGGACTGTGCCCAGGGTCATCTCTGCAGCTTGTCACTCAGTACTTGCCTCTGGGCTCCCTGCTGGATCACGTGAGACAACACCGTGGAGCACTGGGGCCCCAGCTTCTGCTCAACTGGGGAGTACAGATTGCCAAGGTGAGAGGAACCTGGAGGAGTCCTATGACTGAACTGCCTGACTGATGGCTGGCAGGGAGTTGAAATTCGGAGAGGTGCCTTTAGGGTTTGGGATGATTCTGGATCTCAAGGAGCAACTCCCCCAACCTTGAGAATACTTCCTTCCTCTGTAGGGTATGTACTACCTTGAGGAGCATGGTATGGTGCATAGGAACTTGGCTGCCCGAAATGTGCTACTGAAGTCACCCAGTCAGGTTCAGGTGGCAGATTTTGGGGTGGCGGACCTGCTGCCCCCTGACGATAAGCAGCTACTACACAGTGAGGCCAAGGTGAGGTGACACAAAGGGCTGGGTAAGGAGGTGGGGGTGGAGTGAAGCATGGGGACAGGAAGCAGTCAGTGGTCTCCTTCAGAGGCAAAGATATGCTTCATGGTAAGTTCAAGGAGAGGAACTTGGAGATGCCAGAAGTACGAGTTCAGAAAGCAACAGAGAAAAGAGTGATAGAGAACTTGGGGTTTAGAAGTGCTAAGAAAATTTTTAGAAATCAACTTTTGCCTTCAATTCCCCAGACTCCAATTAAGTGGATGGCCCTCGAGAGTATCCATTTTGGGAAATACACACACCAGAGTGACGTCTGGAGCTATGGTCAGTCCATCTGGATACCCTCCATATCATCACTGGCCCAAATCCCATAGTTGCCTTTTGAGAGACCCCTTAGAATTTCTAGGCCCTTCGGATCCTTGTGTTAGATTAAATTCTGCCTCCCCTTAGTCTTCATGCCATATCTACTATTTTGCCATCAACTAGTCATGTCTTCCTATACCAGGAGTGACAGTTTGGGAGCTGATGACCTTTGGGGCAGAGCCCTATGCTGGGCTACGACTGGCTGAAGTACCTGACCTGCTAGAGAAGGGGGAGCGATTGGCGCAGCCTCAGATCTGTACCATTGATGTGTACATGGTCATGGTCAAGTGTGAGTTACCTGCTGATCCTAGCCTTTTTTTTTTTTTTTTACATGTTTATTTCTTTATTTTGAGAAAGAGTGGGAGTACGAGCAGGGGAGGGGCAGAGAGAAAGGGAAAGAGGATCCCAAGCAGGCTCTGTGCTGGCAGCATAGAGCCCGACTCAGGGCTCAGTCTCACGAACTGTGAGATCATGACCTGAGCCAAAATCAAAAGTTGGATGTTCAACCTCCTGAGCCATCCACGCACCCCTGATCCCCCAGCCATTTTCTAACTGACTTCCCTCCCTACTCCACTTCCCTCTTATGGCTCTACTTCTACATCTTACCCCTAGGTTGGATGATTGATGAGAATATTCGCCCAACCTTTAAAGAACTAGCCAATGAGTTTACCAGGATGGCCCGAGACCCACCACGGTATCTGGTCATAAAGGTGAGAAGGAACTAGTTGTTGTCAAGGAGATCTAGAGGAAAGCAGACTTGGCAGGGCAGGAACGAGGATCCACCTTAACAATCACCTGTCCCTACAGAGAGAAAGTGGGCCTGGAATACCCCCTGGGGCAGAACCCCCTGCTCTGACAAACAAGGAACTGGAGGAAGTGGAGCTGGAGCCAGAACTTGAGCTGGACCTGGACTTGGAATCAGAGGAGGATGGCCTGGCAGCCACACTAGGCTCTGCTCTCAGCCTGCCAGTTGGAACACTTAATCGGCCCCGTGGGGTAAGGAACTTCCCAGCGCTTCAAGACTTTCTGCACCCTAAGCCCTCTACGTACCTGCACCCTCATGAACCCCACTGATACCTAGATTAACTACTCAAAGGCCCCCATGGTGAGTAGATTTCTCCCTTAATCAAACCTCTTCTTCACTTTTTTTCATCCTAGAGCCAGAGCCTTTTAAGCCCATCATCTGGCTATATGCCTATGAACCAGGGTAATCTTGGGGAGGCCTGCCAGGTAAGGTCTGTCTCTTTGAGGGGCTACTGCGAGGCTAGGTGGCAGTGTCTTAGGACCCATAGGGGCAGTGTGGGACACTTTAGAAACATTTTAGGGTTTTTTGTTTTGTTTTTTGTGGGTTTTTTTAAGTATTTATTTTTGAGAGAGAGACAGGGTGCGAGCAGGGGAGGGGGAATGGGAGAGAGGGAGACACAGAATTTGAAGCAGGCTCCAGGCTCCAAGGTGTCTGCACAGAGCCCAATGCAGGGCTCAAACCTATGAACTGTGGGATCATGACCTGAGCTGAAGTGGGATGCCTAACTGACTGGGCCACCTAGGCACCCCAAAACCTTTGAGGTTCAATCAGTGTCCTACAAAAAAAGAAGGCTATGAACAACCCAGTCTCCTAAACAAATATCTCTTTCCTTGTCTCTGTGTAAATCTCTGTTTTACTTTCCTCCTTAGGAGTCTGCGGTCTGTGGGGGTGGTGAGCGGTGTCCCCGTCCAGTCTCCCTGCACCCACTGCCACGGGGACGCCTGGCATCAGAGTCTTCAGAAGGCCATGTGACAGGCTCTGAGGCTGAGCTCCAGGAGAAGGTGTCAATGTGTAGGAGCCGGAGCCGGAGCCCACGGCCACGTGGAGACAGTGCCTACCATTCCCAGCGCCACAGCCTGCTCACTCCTGTCACCCCACTCTCCCCACCAGGATTAGAGGAAGAGGATGTCAATGGATATGTCATGCCAGATGCACACCTCAAAGGTGCCTGACTCTTCCTAGGGTTTTCCTCAGATCTTTCTCTAATCCTTTCCCCAGGCTTATCCTAATCCTTTTATCTTCTCTGATCTTTTTTAACTTTATTTTTGAGAGAGAGCGAGGGAGAGAGAGCACTGCTCTTGCAAGCAGGGGAGGGGCAGAGAGAGAGAGACAGACAGACAGTCCCAGACAGGCTCCACACTGTCAGCAGAGCCCGATGTGGGGCTGGATCCCATGAACCTGGAGATCATGACCTGAGCCGAAATCAAGAGTTGGATGCTTAACTCACTGAGCCACCCAGGCGCCCCTTGTCTTCTCTGATCCTATCCCTCCCTTTTCATTTTTTCCTAACTTTCCCCCACTTCCCACTGCCTACTACCATGTTCTCCACATACCTAGCCTCTTTTCTCAATCTCCAGGTACTCCCTCCTCCCGGGAGGGCACCCTTTCTTCAGTGGGCCTCAGTTCTGTCCTGGGTACTGAAGAAGAAGATGAAGATGAGGAATATGAATACATGAACCGGAGAAGAAGGCACAGTCCGCCTCGTCCCCCTAGGCCTAGCTCTCTTGAGGAGCTGGGTTATGAGTACATGGATGTGGGATCAGACCTCAGCGCTTCCCTGGGCAGCACACAGAGTTGCCCACTCAACCCTGTGCCAATCATGGCCACTGCTGGCACAACCCCGGATGAGGACTATGAATATATGAATCGGCGACATGGTGGGGGAGCTCCTGGGGGAGATTATGCAGCTATGGGGGCCTGCCCAGCAGCTGAACAAGGGTATGAAGAGATGAGAGCTTTCCAGGGGCCTGGACACCATGCCCCCCATGTCCACTGTGCCCGCCTCAAAACTCTACGTAGTTTAGAAGCCACTGACTCTGCTTTTGATAACCCTGATTACTGGCACAGCAGGCTTTTCCCCAAGGCTAATGCTCAGAGAACATAACCCCTGCTTCCTAAAGTACTCAGGGAGCATTTCATGGCAGCTAGTGCCTCTAGAGGGTACTCGTCTTCTCCCTAGTCCCTCCCTCACAGGTCTCAGCCCCATTTCCCCAGTCCCAGACAATTCCATTCAACCCTTGGAGGCTTTTAAACACTTTGACACAAAATTCTTGTGGTATGTAGCCAGCTGTGCACTTTTCTTCTCTTTCCCATTCCTGGGAAAGGAGGTTTTCCCTATTTTGTGTGCTTTCCTAATCCCATTCCTCAAATTCCTCAGGGGGACTCCCTGGAGATATGAAGGATTACTCCCATGTCCCTTTTTTTCAGACTCTGACTTGTTGAGATTAGGCTTTAAAGTGTGCTTGTGTTTCCCATCAGACTCCTCAGGAAGAGGAAACAGGGGTACCCGGGCAGGGGAAAGTATAATTTATGACTCAGTCCCCTGGAAAGAATGGAAAGCTTCAAATCTTGAGTGAAGAAAGAGATTGGGCATAGATATTACTATTAATTGAGCATTTACAATGCCAGCCATCATCCTAAAGTTTACCTACATTATCTCACCTGATCCTTACAACAGTTCTGTGAGCTAGGGATTATCCCATTTCACAAAAAAAGGAAACTGAGCCTTAAAGAGATTAAGTAAGTGGCAGGTTCAGGATTCGGAATCGTCCAATGCAGGTTTTCTTACTGTAAGATATCAAGGAAAACTGATATAAGTCAGAGTCCTTGTAAGGGGCGTTGTCTTATTTTTGCACTGAATCAAGCCCAACAACCACAGCCTCCTCCTACACCCAGGCTTCTCATCTCAGGAAGTGGGGGTAATGGGGTGGTCAGAAGGAAAAATAACTGGACATTTTTGTGTAAACCATAACCTACATGTGCTGTAAATGATCACTTCTCACCCAAGGGACAGATCATAACGGTCCCAAGAGCCACTTTTAGGGTCTATTCTCATCCAGTAGTGGGAAGTTTCCAGTTGGAATAGAAAGAGGACCCAGCTTCAGGCCTCTGTCCCCTTGGATGGGAAACGGGGTATCTTTTGTATCCGTGAAGTTTTTTGTTTTGTTTTTATACATGCCTGAATAAAAATACCAAAGTTTTTCAGCTTCCCGACTGTCAAATGAAGAAGACATTTAGTGTGTGGGATAGATCATCCCTTTGCGTTTCAGCAATGTATAGCTACCAACCACAGCATGCCGCCTTGTGTCTTCTGACAGTCCTACTACTCTGTCCCTTGCAGCTTTCTCCAGCCCTACTTTTCTGAAGACAAGCATAACACACAGTCCTTTTCATTTAAGACTTTTACTAGAAATCTCTACAGGGCAGCCACTTGGGAATAACAAAAACAAGAAAACCCACGTTTGGGAAAATAAGAAAGCCCGATAGATGTGGTCCCTCAAGAGATGGAACACTAAAACTCCCATATGTTTCAGAACTCTCATTCTCTTGAAAAAGTCTGTATCAACACTTCCCTCAAAGTGTTGCCATCAAAGCCTACTGTTGGAGCAATGGTGCCATCTTCGGTGGGAGTCTGGCCTCCGGACTATAGCTGCCCAGTTAGCCCCTACTCCTTGTACTCTTGGTCTCCTTCCATAGGAGTTCCATAGTTCTTGCCCCTCCCCGTTCTCCCAGCACCGGAGGATGATTGGACCGGCTGAGCCGGTCCCGCCAGCCGCTCCAGGGATCCGAGGAAGGGCGCACCCAGCCTCCCTGCCCTTAATGTAGCCACTCCCTCCTCGCCTGGGTTCCACCCTGCTCCACCCAGCCCCGCTGTAGCTCCGCCCCTTCTCCCTTAGCCCGCCCCTCTCTATTACGGGTTCTCGCTCCGTGCTCCTGGTGGATGTGGTTTTTCCGGGAGAGACCACGCTTCCCATGAAGCTCACCAACTGCTCCGCCTTCCCGCCGGAGCCTGACCCTTCCCAGAGTGCTTGGCGATTCCGGCGTGCGAGGCCCTTGGAGGGCAAGGCCCCAGGGCCTGGCTTAAGAGCGCGAAAGGCGAACTGGGAATTGTAGTTCAAGAGTCCACAAAGTCGACTAGAGGCGGCCTGTAGAAAGGACTCGTTGTCCCAGCGTGCCTTGCGCTTCAGCCCGCGCGCTCGCAGCTTCTCGCTCTCGCTCGCCCGCCCGCTCCCTGGCTAGCTCGCGCTTTCGCTCGCGCTTTCCTCGCGGATCGAAGGGGCTGTAGGCACAGCCTGCGGCTGGGAAGGAAGACAGAGGCGGCGGCTCAGGAGGAACGAGGCTGCAGTGGTGGTGGTGGTAGTGGGAAGATGTCGGGCGAGGACGAGCAGCAGGAGCAAACTATCGCCGAGGACCTGGTCGTGACCAAGTATAAGATGGGGGGCGACATCGCCAACCGTGAGTGCGGGCCTTGGGGGTCCGGAGATAGAGGCTGAGAGGGGGAGGCAAAGGGGACGGTGCTGGGCTGGCCCCGGAGGGGTTGGAGCGGTGGGGTCATGCGGAGTGAGCAGCTGAAGGCCCCGCGCCGGTCCACCGTGGGTGGCGTGGTGGGAAGACTCCGTGTCGCGCCTGGGACCTGAGCCGCTGGGCCTGGGCTGGAGTCTGTGGAGGTGTGGGGCCCTGACCGGGAAGAGCGCAGAGCAGGGCCCCCAGCCGGCTCCGACCTTAGGCCGTTAGTCAAGAGGCAAGGCGCATCTTCTGCCCCTCACCCTTCGGTCCGGATCCCTGCCTCTTATTCTGCCAGCGGCGAGGCCACCTCGAAAAGGAAGCGCCCAGCTGTTGGCGACGGAAGCGCCCCTCTATTTTGTTTTGGCTCCCCGGCATCAAGAGCCCAGCCGGCACGTGTTGCCGGGTTCCCATGCGGATCGCCGGCTCCCTTCCTCTGCTACAGTCCCTGACACCAGCTTCCCTACCACGTGCTTTGCTGGAGTCTTTCGTTTTTTACTTCAACTCCTTCGCTGGTGGGGCCCCCTTCTCCTCTTGGGCCAGCTCAGGGATCGTTGGAGGACACCCCTGGAGCTCCTAACACAACTCTTGGAGATAATATGTGGCTTTTCTTGAAGTTATTGCTACCAACAATCTGTGCAGATAGCCTTAGCCGTCAGATTTGATCTCAGGGACTTGATAACGCTAGGAGTGTTTTGAGGTTCTCACCCCAGCTAGGCAGTCTTGTGAATGGTACTGAAAAGAGGGTGGGGGCTGATTTTAGGATCTCAGAAGTCATCCTTATTACCACTGTGCTGGGACTTTCTCAGCAGCTGCCTGCCAAGCTTGGCAGATGTCACACTTTACTTTTTCTCTCTTTGCAATTTACCTTTTCACTTTAAAACCCAATTAGGGGAACAGAAAATGCTTGTGTTTGGGCTTTTAAATGGTTTTGACAATAAAGATAGGTATTTAGGATCCCTTTGCTCCTATGGCTGAAAACCTGAGTTTTTCATGCTTCCAAAGACTTGGATCACAAAAATCAAATCTGAAGTTCAGGATAGGCCATGGTGAGGGCATCCAGTGAACAGAACAATGCTTTATAACATAATGAACATTTAATATAGTGCCTTATTTGGAGTGCTTTTTAGTATTAGTGGTTTGAATCAAAAAATTTTTTTCCCTTGCAACTTATAACTTCTGAGGCACTTGTGATCCCAGATACTAGTTTGAAACTCAGGTCTTACACCTCTTTGAGATGTGCTACAAGCTGTAAGACATGAGCCTTTGAAGCTCAGGAACTTTAGATTAAGTCCCTTTGGTTTATACACCGGTTGATGAGGAAATACTTTTACACAGATTGAGATTACTAACATCTAATTGGGGTGTCTGAGAAGGGAAGAAGGTAGCATTTAACAATGCATCAGCTTCGAGTCAGCAATTCTGTGTCTATCTTCCTGTTGTTCCTGACGCCTATAAATTTCCAGTCTGCTTTGCATGTATGTTGGTCACCTTGCTGAGGTGAGAACCCCCTTGAAGTTTGTAACTGTCCTACCACGCCACTGATATCTTTGGAAAGTCTCCCTTCACTAGGGAGACAGATGGTGTTTACCCAGTTGTCACATTCTATAGGGAGAGAAGGGTGTGTGGCTTTTTTATTTTAGGAAAAGGAAGGTAGAAATTTAGTGATTATAAGTAGGTATATTCCAAGAGACAAACTTGTTCCCTCTTTCAGCCTTGGGCAATGGCACTAAGGAATATTACAAACGCTAACTTCTAGGTATTGCTTGGGTGGTAACTTAGACAACACATACAGGGCTGACATGGTGGGATTCTGTCCCCAGGGGTACTTCGGTCTTTGGTGGAAGCATCCTGCTCAGGTGTGTCCGTACTGAGCCTGTGTGAGAAAGGTGATGCCATGATTATGGAAGAGACAGGGAAAATTTTCAAGAAAGAAAAAGAAATGAAGAAAGGTAAAAAATCAATCCCCCCCACTAATTTCCCAAGTTTGACCCTTACTCAGTCCTGTTTGTTTTATTGTAATGATGTAACCCCCACCCAAGCTCTGGTTGAGATATTTGGAAATTTGAAATCGCAGGTGGGATACAAGCAGTTTCCTACCCAATCCAAACTGATTAAACAGGCAAGACCCTGAAGAAAATCCTTCCATTTTTCCGAGGGGCAGCAGGGCTCCAAAAGAGACATTGAGAGAGAGAGACAGCAGGGTAGTAAGGCTGATGATTGTCTCTTTACAGGTATTGCCTTTCCCACCAGCATTTCAGTAAATAACTGTGTATGTCACTTCTCCCCTTTGAAGAGCGACCAGGACTATATTCTCAAGGAAGGTGACTTGGTAAAAATGTAAGCTTAAGCCATTTTAGAGCACTTGTCTTTTTCCTAAGCATTTGCATAGTGCTAGTTGCTAATGCTGTGCTCTCCTCTTGCCTTTTAGTGACCTTGGGGTCCATGTGGATGGCTTCATCGCTAATGTGGCTCACACTTTTGTGGTTGATGTAGCTCAGGTAGGTGGTCTGCTTTGAATTTTTTTCCACTTGTGGGGAGGGTACGCTGCTGCTTCTTATTCCCACCCCTTACCACCATATACAGTTTGAGAGTGTCCCTAGAGAAATAAAAGGAGAAAAGTGTTGGCTGGCCTTGCATAGTGACCAGCTCAGTTAGAGTGATTTTCCAGGGAGTACTGATTACATTTCCTTATCTACAGGGGACCCAAGTAACAGGGCGGAAAGCAGATGTCATTAAGGCAGCTCACCTTTGTGCTGAAGCTGCCCTGCGCCTGGTCAAACCTGGAAACCAGGTAAGCTGTTTAGTCCAGTTCCAAACCCTGATAGAACGTAAGAAGCATTAGCCATTTATAGCTATTCTGTATTGAACTGTCCCCTTCTCCTACAGCCCCCTTATAAAATAGCTTTTTTTCTTTTAATTTTACTTATTTTGAGAGAGAGTGAGCACCAGTCGGGTAGGGGCAGAGAAAGAAGGAGAGAGAACTCCAAGCAAACTGCACTGTGAGCAAGGAGGCCAACATGGGGCTCAAACTCATGAACCATGAGATCATGACCTGAGCTGAAACAAAGAGTGAGATGCCACTGAGCCACCCAGGGCACCCCCGTCCCTTTCTTTTTAAAGCCCCAAAGTGGGCTCAAAAAAAGCCCGTGAGGTCAAGAGTTACATGCTCTACTAAGTGAGGCAGCCAGGTGCCCCTAAAACATACAGCTCTTTAAAATTCGTTGTATTGGGGCACCTGGGTGGCTCAGTTCATTAAGTGTCTGACTTTAGCTCAGTCAGATTTTCACAGTTCATCAGTTCAAGCCCTGCTTTGGGCTCTACGCTGACAGTGCAGGACCTGCTTCAGATCCTCTGTCTCTCTCTCTCCCCTCCCCCACCCTCAAAAATAAATAAACTTGTTTATATAAATGTTTATTTATTTAGTGAGAGAGTGCATGTTGGGATGGAGGAGGGGGAGACAAAAAGGGGGACAAAGGATCTGCACAAGTGCCAAAGCAGACTCGGCACAGACAGCAGTGAGCCCCCTGTGGGGCTTGAACTCATAAGCTATGAGATCACAACTAACTCTGAGAGACTATCATAGATAAGTTCACATGCAGGTGTTTGGGGATATATGGTCCTTTCCTCATGGAGCCTATAGAGATCCTCTCTTATTCGTGTTTTGGATGTACATCTTTTCCTAAAATAATTTGAGGGATATCACTTAGAGTAAAACACAAATGTAAAAAAAAAACAACTTTTTTTTAAGAACTGTTTTTTTTTAATTCTTTGTTTCATTAATCCCTACACCAAACGTAGGGCTCAAACTCACAACCCCAAGATCAAAAGTCACTTGCCCTTCCAATTGAGCCAGGCAAGTGCCCCCAAAAACCCAATTTTAAAAGCTTATAACAGAAATCACAGTAGTACCAGTAAACTGGTGGCAGAGAGAGGCTAAAAGTTAGTTTTGTGCTTTTGCAAGACAATATTAGAAAGCCCAGGGATCATAAACTATCGTGAATTACTATAATTTAACATCTTAGGCTATGCATGGAGACATTTTTTTCTCACACTTCAGTCTCTAGGACCCTGTTCAATACTTAAAGCTTGCCTTTTTTTTTTTTTTTTTTTTTTTTTTTTGCTTTTGCTGTTTTTCATTTCTGTTCTCTCTTATTCTTCTTTTAATTAGTTTGTACTTCACCGTTGTTACTCGTTTGCGTCATTTTAACTTAAACCTCTGTCTTGGTTTGCTTATAACGATACCTACTTCATACAGTTGTTATGAAGCATTTTGAACAGTGCCTGGCACATAGTAAGCACTTGTGTTGGCTCTTACTACTTTCTGTGTTGATTATTTACATACTTAGAATTGTGTTATCTTCACTGGAAGGTGGTGGTGTATACTGGCTATTATATAGTTATGACATACATCAGGAATTTCTGGATTCTTGCCCTATCGCCAATGCTTACTGTTTAAAAATAACTTTTTTGAGTTCAAATTTCCTAATCCACAAAATAGGAAAAATGAAATTGTCACTTATTATCATAGGGTTGTTGTAACAATTGAAATGATCCATGTACAGTACCTAGCATATGGCTTAATAATATTAGTTATGATTACTTATTTTTCATTTTGTTTAAGAACTGTAGCTTAGGGGCACCTGGGTGGCTCAGTCGGTTGAGGGTCTGACTTTGGCTCAGGTCATGATCTCATGGTTCGTGGGTTCAAGCCCCGCGTTGGGCTCTGTGCTGGCAGCTTGGGGCCTGGAGCCTGTTTCAGATTCTGTGTCTCCCTCTGTCTCTGCTCCTCCCCTGCTCACACTCTGTCTCTCTCTCAAAAATAAAGATTAAAAAAAAAAAAAATTAAAAGAAAAAAAGAACTGTAGCTTAGGTGGGGGTCAGATCACGTTTGAAAGGTAAGAAGGGGAAAATCAGAGTTTGCTGTTCCCTCTCAACAAATATTGTGGAATAAACACTGGATTCATCACTAGAAAACCTGGGTTTATCCCAGTTTCTTCAAGTTAACTGGCTTAAGCCTGGGAAAATCTTAACCTTTCTGTGCCTCAGTTTCTTCATGTTTTAAATCGGGATATGGGGTATAGATCTGCTGTATTCACCTTTCAGAATTGTCTAATTACACCATCTTTGTGAAAGCACTTTGTAAAATGATATGCAAACATAAGGTGTTTTTAAGTTGTAGGGATAATAACTTGAAATGAAAAACCAATGAGAGTCGTTGCTCTTGATGGAGGGTATTGGGACTATCAGTTTTTTATATTTTTCATTCTCATGGTGGAGAGCTTATTGGCCCCTTTATATATCTCACCTGTTATTTGATCTTGTACTTCTAGAACACACAAGTGACAGAAGCCTGGAACAAAGTTGCCCACTCATTTAATTGCACACCAATAGAAGGTGAGACCTCAGATAACAGGGTTGAGGGTCTGAGTGGTTTAGTAGAATTAAGGATTTTGCTCCTTCGAAGATCCATTCTGACTCTAGCACAGTGTAAGCCAAAACCTTTTCTCCCCTGAGTTTTCATAGGCACTTTTCCCTCACTGCCTGCCTCATCAACCTACTTAGGTGGGTGGATTTGGGAACCTTTTGGGATTCTAGATGGCTTTGTCCTGTCCTCAGGTATGCTGTCACATCAGTTGAAGCAGCATGTCATCGATGGAGAGAAAACCATTATCCAGAATCCCACAGACCAGCAGAAGTAGGTGCCAGTTCCACCCTTCGCTTTCCGCCCTCTGAGTCTAGTCACGAACATTTTCTTCATGCTCCCAGCTTACTCTTGTCTGTCTTCTTTTACTTCAGACTCCAGGAACTACTTATTGTTTTTATGGTTCCCTTTCTATTCCTTTTAGGAAGGACCATGAAAAGGCTGAATTTGAGGTACACGAAGTATATGCTGTGGATGTTCTTGTCAGCTCAGGAGAGGGCAAGGTGAGGAGAGTTTACCAGAGCTAGCACAGAGGAGTGACTGAGGGTGTGTTCTAAGAGCACCAGCCCAAATGTGACCTAACTTTTTACTCTTTTAGGCCAAGGATGCAGGACAGAGAACCACCATTTACAAACGAGACCCTTCTAAACAGTATGGGCTGAAAATGAAAACTTCACGTGCCTTCTTCAGTGAGGTCGAAAGGCGTTTTGATGCCATGCCATTTACTTTAAGGTACTACTACTGCACTTAGCAAGAACAGTGCTTGGAACCAGTCTGACTCCCTAGACCACACACATTTAAAAACTTGAGGAAAATGTTACTTGATAGGGAGTTAAGGATGCTTGAATTTGTCTTCCACCACCCAGAGCATTTGAAGATGAGAAGAAGGCCCGCATGGGTGTGGTGGAATGTGCCAAACACGAACTGCTGCAGCCATTTAATGTTCTCTATGAGAAGGAGGGTGAGTCCTAAGAAGAGAGTTTCACTTTGGAGCCCCTGATTACAGTCCTCCGCTCTAGCTTACAGAAAAGGAGTATGACGAGGGGACATTTTATCAAAACACTTCCTTTCTTCCATAGGTGAATTTGTTGCCCAGTTTAAATTTACAGTCCTGCTCATGCCCAATGGCCCCATGCGGATAACAAGTGGTCCCTTTGAGCCTGACCTTTACAAGTCTGAGATGGAGGTCCAGGATGCAGAGCTAAAGGTCAGTGTGTGACGGAAAGGGGTGAACACATTGCACGTGTCCTGGGAGTGAGGAGGAGGTGTCAGCAAAGTCCTGCAAAGGGCCGGGATACTGCGAGAGACATTTTGTGTTTCCTCAGCATTCCTCAAAATTTGTTTTCCTTCCTCCTCCTATTTTCCAGGCCCTCCTCCAGAGTTCTGCAAGTCGGAAAACCCAGAAAAAGAAAAAAAAGAAGGTATGATTATCCGTCTCTGGCAGGGTGAACTTGATCCCTCTTCCTTCCACCTTCCAGGAGTCCACCTTCCTGGGTGTTGTGGTGGGCATATATGTATCTGTATATCCTTACTTTCCCTTTCCTCAGCCTTGACCTAGAGCATTAGGATATTTTTGTCCTTGGTGCCCTGGATACTACCCCAGGTAGTTGGAAACTGACAAGTCTTCCTCTCTTTTCCACGAATATAGGCCTCCAAGACTGCAGAAAATGCCACCAGTGGGGAAACATTAGAAGAGAATGAAGCTGGGGACTGAGGTGGGTCCCATCTCCCCAGCTTGCCGCTCCTGCCTCATCCCTTTCCCACCACACCCCAGGCTCTGTGAAGTGCAGTTCGTCTTCTCCACCCAGGACCGCCAGCAGAGCAGGATCTCCCTGCCCCCATCCCTGTCCCTACCCCACTCCCTGTCCAACAACAACCAGCTCCAACTGACTCTGGTCTTGGGAGGCCAGGCTTCCCAGCCACCGAAGACTACTTTAAATAGAAAAGAGAAATTGAATAATAAAATCAGGAGTCAAAATTCATCGTCTTCAAGCCCCTCTTTCTAGCCTTTTTCTACTACTCTCTGCTTTGGTCAAGGTTTATGACCCTACAACAGAACAGGGAGAAGGCTAAAGTAGCCGCCACCACTAAAAACTCAGCTGAAATTTTTTTATATCACTCTGGTGTCAGCATTTTCCCATCTGTTGGGGCTTGTTCCTCTCTTTTCCCATTCTCCCCAGGTATTTTATCAGGCCTCAAAATAAAGAGGAGCTATATTCAGATTGTTTTTATTCACGTGTGGCAGATTCCTTTCTGATCCAGACTGGTCAGGCCCCTCTCATTTTTAGGAGCTGGAGCCTGCATTTACCAAGAGATTCTCATCTGTCAAATGGATCCTCATTTGTAAATCTCTTTAGTCGTTTTTGTTCTGCAGGACTTTTTTTTGTCTTCACAAAGCTGTAAAGAAGTAATCCATCTCCACCTTGTCCATTTCTTTGGAGTCGATGGGGGGGCATTCCCCTGTTTCATCTTAGACACCTGAGCTGGAAGCTCAACTGTGGTTTTGTTCCCTGTTTGAAATATTTTGACTTCCCTCCCTGAAAGAAAGACCAGGAACCAGAGGAGCAGACTGACTGAAGAGACAACTCCTGGCTTTCTGAAGCTGTGGACTTGGATTGGATGAATTGCTAGGGGTTTGGAGAGGAAGGCGATGAAATTCTGTACCTCTGGCATGCTGTCCCAGGGAACTAGGGCTCCCGCTAACTTATGAGGTTTTTAAACATGTTGAAAATGACATGGCGTTAAAATAAATTTGGATTTGCTCATAATCATGTGCCTTTGTGTGCTGTGCTTATTTGATAAAGATGTCAGTTGATGGTCATTTGGAACTAGTTTTCGATGTTGCCATATTCTGCCGTTCTAAAGAAATACTGTGGGCTGGGACAGTACATTTTTTATGAAAGTTTTCAAAGTTTTTTTGAGTAAAAACTTACCCCTTGTTGCTGACAATTTGTTCAGGACAATTAATGTGTACTGCAAAAAATAAAACACCATATTCAAGTGTTTGTCTTGATTTAGGAAACCAGGAAGAATGCCTTTAGTATTAGGCCCAGAAGCCTTAGGATAACAGCTGATTAATACATTTCATATGTTATATGCATTGTATACTCTTATTACAATAAGAGAAAGACGATGTTAAGAAAATGCTGAGGAAGAGAAATACATTTACAGCATTGTGTGTATATTTAAATAAAACACGTGTGAGTACCGATGCAGTTCAAAAGTGCGTTTTTCAAGAGTCTACTGTTCTGGGCAATCAACAGGTGAAATCCTGATCCTAGTGGACTTGGTAAAATGTTGCTGGAGTTTACTTCAAAAGCTTGTTATATTCTGATAATACTAGAACTACTTAAACACTTGGAAAGAGGGCCCTAGAAGTTTTAACTTTTAAAGTTTATTTTGAGAGAGCGAGTAGGAGGGCTGAGAGAAAATCCCAAGCAGGCTCCACACTGTAGGAGCAGAGCCCCTCAGCAGTACTGATCTCGTGAATCTTGAGATCATTACCTGAGCCTAGATCAAGAGTAATATGCCTAACTGACTGAGACATCCAGGCACCCTGAGGGCCGTAAGTACGTTTTTTCCAGAGTTAAAAAAAGTGAAATGTTGCTGTATAAAAAAACCATGAAAAAAGGATTGTCACGAAAAGCCTTACAGTCTCTTATTAAAGTAAGGTGAAGTCTATGGTAAACTGTTCTTTTTCATCCTTCCTAGCTCAAGTTTCCCGTAGCCAAATCTACAAGTATCTTTTCCGGGTGCTTCTGACCTGACCATACCATGAGACTGGGAAGATCGATCTTAACACCAAATATTCTCAGTCTACAGAAGACAGTTGATCTTGCTTCCTGTATGTACATTGGTTTGATCTTAACTCCTAAGTAGAGGCAGAATCACTGAAGTATTTTTCTTTTTTTAATGTTTATTTATTTATTTTTGAGAGAGAGACAGAGCATGAGCGGGACCGGGGCAGAGAGAGGGAGGACACGGAATCCAAAGCAGGCTCCAAGCTCTGAGCTGTCAGCACAGACCCGGTCGCGGACTCGAACTCACAGACTGAGAGATCATGACTTGAGCCGAAGTCGGACATTTAACTGACTGAGCCACTCAGGCGCCCTGAAGTATTTTTTGAACAAGATGTACTGAGCCAGAAATCTTGTGGCATTCAGCCTCATGTATCGTGGGGGAAAGACTATAGCTGAGAGAGAAAAAGCGTTCATCTAAGTAACAAAGCTCTCTTCGTAGTATGACGGCTTTCTCAACTCCCCACTTACACGTTCTGGAATATTAACCCTTCGTAAGTTACGAGATAGAATCTCCCTGCAGCAGTTTAAAAATAAACCAGTAAAACAAATTGGGAATTTTTGTATAGACCGCAGGTAACCATAGTAAAATGGAGGGTGCAGCCAGGAAACTGCAACTCCCATGAAGCAGCGAGAGGGAAAGCGGAAGTCGCTATCGTTTGCTTGTCTGCACCTCTCGGACCCACATTGGAAATATGTGCTCACGCTGAAACAACACAATATCTTCATAATAAAACTGAGGGAAGGGAGATTTTGTAACTCAAATTCAAAACGTCTTCCCAGAGAACTCCTAATTCAATCAATCTGCCACCTGAGACGAGCTGAATGCCATTGTTACTCTTCTTAGGCAGCCCCGCCCCTGAAGGGAAAAGTGAGATAACGGAAATGACGACACAGCTCCCTGTTAAATAGCTGTAGGCGGGCCTCTGGCGCTCTCTCCGCCTTAGCGCCATCTTCTTGGGTGAGTGTTGGGGCTGTTTGTGTTTGTATTCTGTGCTCAATCCATTAACATCTGATCTCTGCACTTGCCATCATTACACGAAACTAACTGTAGCTTTTTTCTCTTTACCTGTAGAAACCTCTCCGCCATGAGAGCTAAGGTAAGCAGTCCTTGGCAGTAAGCTGAGGCAGTAGAGATTAGTGATGGGGGGGCGGGGGACAACTAGGCAAGGGAAGTCCGCCATGGTTCCCGAGCCGCTGGGTTCTCAAGGGTGCCCAAGAGCTAGTGGAAGAGGAAGGCTAATTTGGGGAGAAGCAAAAGAGGCGGGTAAGTACTGTGGGCACAAAGGGCGGGAGTAGAAAAGCGCACGCGGGATTCGTATCTATTTTGGCGGGTGAGGGTGGGAGTCCAAATTATTGCTGGATTTACTGTGACTATACTTACATAGTTGGTCAAGAACCTGCCAGGTTCTAAATAATGCCCTTCACATCTCTGCCCAGATCTCTTATTAAAACTAATCTCTTGTTTTATTCTCTGCCTCTGGCTGTGATGGGTTGCAGTGGAGGAAGAAGCGAATGCGCAGGTATGTTGAGACTTGACCGGCCAACACAGGAAGAGGGAAATGTAGCGTGCCTTGGACAAAACTTGGAACGTTTGGTTTAGAAATCTGAAAGAACTTGAGGTGAAAATGTTATAAGCATTGACTTGCATAGTCGGCGATTGAACGCAGGATAGTAGAACTGAAGTGCTTGTCCGTTTTGCCACCCCATGTATTAATTAGATGCACATTTAAGATGGGAGGGAAAGACTGAACTCGGGTTTGTGGGCAGGAGATGTATTCCCGTGTCTGCTTTTCAGGCTGAAGCGTAAAAGAAGAAAGATGAGGCAGAGGTCCAAGTAAACCGCTAGCTTGTGCACCCATGGAGCCACAGGAGCAGAAATAAGGAAAGCCAGAGGCCAGGGACGCTGGTACCAATTGTTGGACTGCATGCCTACTTTCTAGAGCTTGATTCAGTGGATCTAGAACATCCATCGCCATCTGATCGCAACGACCACCTTTGAGAGACTCGCCTTGTTCATATCAGAAGTCCCTTTTGGTCCGTTGCTCTGGACCTGTGACTTTTCGGGACTAATTCTGTTTTCATGTGTGGCTGAATGTAACAACGTATACAATAAATCTTCTCTTCTGCTGTCTTAGCTGAAGAAAAAAATGGTTTTGTCTGTTACGTGGTTTTTATTGGCTGGGGATTTTCTGTCAGTGCAGTAAGTAGGGCCTCTTGAACACCCACGCTGTAGAGCGTCGAGCGCGCTACATAGGCTACAGCCCGGGGTGTGACTCCCGTTCCTGGCCGACATTTGGTCCCCAAGCCCTTGGAGTCGGTAGATGCTGGGTGGCCCTTAACTTCCCAGAAAGGGTGTAGTATAAGCGAGGGGATAGGTTTGAAGGCGGTTCGCGGCCAAGTTAGGGGCAAACGGCACTGCTGCCCCAACTCTTACCTAAGCCTAGGTTACTAAGTTCCGCTTTTGAGACGCTACTGTGCTGTTGCGTTCGGTTGCTATGGTGACACCCAAAGCTTGCTGGGAACTTCCTGCGGCTAGTCGCACTAGTACTTCGCACACCATAGAGTAGTTCCGGGTCTGGTGGCTAGAGCGTCATTTCTTCCGCAGGAAGCGGAAGGGCAATAGGGTAGGCGGCTCTTTGTCGAAGCTAGAGGACCGGCAGGCGGCAGCAGCAACTACGGCGGCGGCGGCAGGTGAGGGAGGCGGGAGACTTAGGTGGAGGCCGCGCCCGGAGGGGAGGAGTCGGGGCCGGCCCAGCAGCTGGGCTCGGCTGGGCTACACAAGGCCCCCCAGGACCGAGCTGGTTCTTCCTCATGCCCCAGGGCCGAGCCCTTTTTCTGACTGACCCTGCTTCGCGAGCAAACGCCAGCTCCGTGACGTCACAGCCCTGCCCATCCCCGCAGCTTGATGTCACCTGGAGTCCCCCCTTTCCGCTTCACTTGTGCTCCCTTAGTGTCCTTTTCGCCTGGTCCACGGCTGAGCGCGGGTCGCACTGCACAGAACCTAGCAAGCTGGAAGACTTGCTGCATAAAACTCTTAGGACTTCTTTTCCAAACTCTGGGGTGTTGAGAAGCGTCATAATCACCGCCCCCAAGTCTAATCAGCCATCCCATTGCCCTGTCAGTCGCTGCTCTTGCACGACTCCGCATTCGGAGTTAACTAGCCTCAACCCTAGGCCGGGCTCTGATCCCCACATCTTCCTTCATCTTGAGGCAGAGTACCCCTCCCCCTTTGTTCACTCAGGGCTGGTTTTCCAACCCATCCTCCTAGGCTCCCAGATTAGTTCTATATTCTTACTTTTCTTGCCGACAATTCCCTTTGATAGGTGAAATTCAGTTTGAACTCAGAGGGAATCTTGGAAGTGCCCAGAGCTCTTGCCATCTTGTCAGACTTCTTTATTGTAACAAACATAGTCCTCTGTTCCTACCCTTCTCCCACCAAGACTCTGTTTGTTTTTTCCTGTTCAGAACCCAGCAGTGATGTGGAGGTGGAGACCCACAGGAGCCCCGGACTTCACCTGAGCTACCTCAGGTATCGAACAATCCCAGAAGAATTGGGTGGGGAGGAGTATCATAGCTGATTATCTGCCTCTGGTGGGAGTTGCAGCATGGTTCAAGCTTAGATAGATGGTATTTATTTTTCCCTTTAAGTAAAAGTTTGTATCTTCTTTTTTACTACTCTTCTTTCTTGATTGTTTCTATTTGGGGACTACATGCCTTTGGAGGAAAAGGATCCTTCTCCTTTTACAGATTCTTCTGTAACTCTGGTCTCTCATCTGGTTGGTTCATTTTAGGGACCTCTGAAGGCAAAGTCAAGCCAGTAGGGAAGGTGCTTGGGGGGAAATGAAGACCAAAGAAACCAGGAAAGATTTCCTTATACTCCAGGGGAAGCAATATGAAGTTTTCCTATATGAACAGCAGGGGGAGCCTGGTCACTGCTTAGGAAAGGCTTATGAGGTCAAACACGTGGTGGCAGGGACTCCCAGTCTTCTTGGGGGTGGGGAGAGGGGAGGGCTAGAACCAGGGCAGTGGACTGACATTCCAGAGCTCTCTTGGGAAAGAGGAGACTTAAAAAGCTTTTATAGAGCCTATAAATAAAGAGGATCTTTATGGGGTGAGGAATGGTGTGGTTTGATGTCAGTGGTATCTTCTAATGGGGAATAGGAGGGGGCTGTAGAATGGGAAAAGAACGGTCACTTGTTCCTGTGAAATTAACTCCTTCCTCCCACCTTGACCTTACTACAAATGTTTTTGTTCTTTGGGGGTGTATAAGTGGAGATCCCAGCTGTAGAACTTCCCCCTCTCCCCGAAATGGAGTGGAGGGAGCTGACCACACTGGTGTTGACAGCAGAGGTGAGCTGGGAGAGAATACTAAAAAATGATAGGTTTAGGAACTGCCATCAAGCTGGTGACACCAGTCTCTTCACTTAGGATTTCCTGGGGTCTAGAGTGCCCTCACCTGAGATCCCACAGAAGAGGGGTTAAGGGAAGTTTTGTCTGCAGTGTCCCATTATCCACAGCCCTAGTAAGCTCACCAGCCCATCTTGGCCACTTCCCAATCTCCTCCTAACCTACTGAGACACTGAGACAGCAGTTTTAATTTCACTTTCTCAACTTTAATAAGGTCAGCTCAGAAGGGGAAATAAAACCCAACACTGTTTTCTCCTTGCCCCTTCCTTGGCCTGTCATCATTAGTGAGATGAAGTGGCTTCACCCCAGCTCCCTCCTCCATTAGTCAGGCTAGTGTGAATCATTCTGACCCAACCAGGTGCACGAGGGCCTGGGAGGGACTTCTGACAAGCCAGCCAATCCAGCCAGAATTCTCATCCCTTAGATTTTCCATCTCCAAAGCCATTGCCTGTCTGGCCTGCCTCTTGCTGGACTGCCTGCTCTGTAGCTGAGAAGAGTGTGGCCTCTCTGGAAGACACCTGTTTGACACAGTTCTTCTCTTTCCTAGCGGTCACCAAGGGTGGCAAGAAGAGGAAGAAAGCCCTGAGTTGGGGGGGACCAGAATGCCTGACCGGGACAGCTATGCCAACGGCACCGGGAACAGCGGTGGAGGCCCTGGAGGAGGTGGCAGCGAGGAGACCAGTGGGGCAGGGGCAGGCAGTGGCGGGGCCAGCTCAGATGCCATCTGTAGAGACTTCTTGAGGAATGTATGCAAGCGAGGCAAGCGTTGCCGCTATCGTCATCCAGACATGAGTGAGGTATCCAACTTGGGGGTGAGCAAAAATGAGTTCATCTTCTGCCATGACTTCCAGAACAAGGAGTGTAGCCGCCCAAACTGCCGATTCATCCATGGCTCCAAGGAGGATGAAGATGGTTATAAGAAGACAGGAGAGCTTCCCCCTCGGCTGAGGCAGAAAGTGGCAGCCGGCCTGGGCCTTTCACCAGCTGACTTGCCGAATGGCAAAGAGGAGGTCCCTATCTGCCGTGACTTTCTCAAGGGTGACTGCCAGAGAGGAGCCAAGTGCAAGTTTCGCCACCTGCAGCGGGATTTTGAGTTTGATGCTCGAGGTGGAGGAGGCACTGGTGGTGGTGGTGCAACAGGCCCAGTCCCCCCAGGACGACGTCACGACCTCTATGATATCTATGACCTCCCTGACAGGGGCTTTGAGGACCATGAGCCAGGCCCCAAGCGCCGGCGAGGTGGATGCTGCCCCCCAGATGGCCCCCATTTTGAATCCTATGAATATAGCTTGGCTCCACCCCGAGGGGTGGAGTGCAGACTGCTGGAGGAGGAGAATGCCATGCTCAGGAAGCGGGTGGAGGAGCTTAAGAAGCAGGTCAGCAACCTGCTGGCCACCAATGAGGTACTGCTGGAACAAAATGCCCAGTTCCGCAATCAGGCCAAGGTCATGACCCTGAGCTCTACTGCACCAGCAACTGAGCAGACTCTGGCCCCCACTGTGGGCACTGTTGCCACTTTTAACCATGGCATTGCCCAGACTCACACTACTCTCAGCAGCCAGGCTCTACAGCCTCGCCCTGTATCCCAGCAAGAACTGGTGGCCCCCACTGGAGCTCCAGCTGCTCCCCCAACTAATGCTGCACCTCCTGCTGCTCCACCACCCCCACCCCCACACTTGAACCCAGAGATCACGCCATTGTCAGCTGCTCTGGCTCAAACAATTGCCCAGGGAATGGCACCCCCACCTGTCTCCATGGCTCCTGTGGCTGTATCTGTGGCTCCTGTGGCCCCAGTGGCTGTATCGATGGCCCAACCCTTGGCAGGAATCACAATGAGCCACACCACCACTCCCATGGTGACTTACCCCATCGCTTCCCAGAGCATGCGTATCACAGCCATGCCACACTGATGGGGCTAATGGACACTCCCCTGGTATAGCCTCCCAGGGCTGGGGTCGAGGGGCCCTTACCCACTCGCCTAGCCCTCTCAGGCCCTGTCTGAAGGGCTCACTCAAGAACTAGGACAAGAGACTACAAGGAGTTTGCTTCTGAGAAAGGGTTGGGCTGGTCTGTTTTCTCTCACCTCCCTTTTATGAGGGTCCTCTTGTCCATCTTCCTTCAAGCCTCACAGAGGGGGCTTTCATAGGAGTGCAGACTGAAGCCAGCAGAGAGGAAGGACTGACTGAGGGGCTGTATGTACCCTGATGGGAAGATGGGGACATCCCTTGTCTTGTCCTCTCTTCTGCATAGCACAGGTTCCAGCACTGGCTTTGGAAGGAAAAAAAAAAAAAAACCCTGCCCAGAGGGAAAGCCAGGAGAGATTGGGAAGTGGGTGGCCAGGAGAGAAGGCCTAATAGGAGCCTTCAGACAATTGGGGGTCTAGTTGAGTTGGAGAATACAGGAAACTGTTCCTGGGCCCAAGGGAAGGTGGGGACCATAGTACTCCAGTCCGAAGACTAGGGGAGCATTCATTACCTTGGCTTGGCTTGGCAATCCATAGGGCAGGGCCCACCACTTTCCAAAGAAATAAAAAAAGAATTATTTTTAACAAATGGAGGCAGTGAAAACTTGCTTAGATAAACCGTGTGGAAGATGAGAGCAGTAAATATATCTCATGCCAAAATGGGATAAAGACCCCACCCTCACACAGCTTGGATAAGGTTGGGCAGAGGCCAGGTGAAGGGTAGGGACCCAGAGCAAAATTAAACGGCGCTTTGTGGGGTAAAAGCGTTGGAGCCACCTAGTCTAGTTTAAAAATAGTCCCATCTGTTGCTGGTTTCTATCTGCATGATACTATTCCCAGGATACCTTAGTAACCAGGGCTCCTGGGGTCATTTAGGGGGGCAGGTACTAAGGAGGGGTGGATGTGCTGGGAAATGGGAATGGGATATGTATTGACAGATCCCTTATTCAAACAGCAGGGCAGGTGGCAGTTGCTCTCTGAGTGGTTGATGACAGTTAATGCCCCTCTTACCCCATCCCTTCCTCAGTTACCAATGCCTTAAGCCTTCAAGGCTTGGGAGGTGCTGGGAAAAGGAAAGTTCTCCTGGGGACACAAACCTCAGGGTTCATCTCTTCCCTTTGCCTCCATATAGAACCACAGAGGTTTTAAATCCAATTAAGAGTCCATAAGGCCAGGGACCCCAGTAGCCAAACCTCAGTTCCTCCTCAGCTTGTAGTTGATGTAGGGGAAACAACTCAGGTATCTAGTCTGATGAGACAGTGGATTTGGGATACAGAACGTGGTTCTGAGTTGTGCTTCCCCCATCATATCTGCTGCTACCTCTTGTTTTGTCTGGTTGATCACTCAGGTTACACCTGGGGTTGGAGATGGTGTGCTCAGTCAAGGCTGGTCACAAAAAAAAAAGAAAAGGCCTAAAGACTAGAAGTGGTCAAATACGGAAATATTGTGTGTGGACTCTAGAAACCACACATTGATAAGCTTAATGTTGATTTTTCTGGCACAGTTCTGGATTATTAAAAGAGATGGTTTATGAGTATTTAGAGACAAATGTGATGATAGATACCAACATGAGTTCATCCCAGCCAAATCCTGACTATTTTCTTTTTGCCAAGTATCTCTAAAGAGGTAGATTTGGGAAACTGTAAACATTGTATCTTCTTGATTAACATATGCCAGCCAAAGACTGCCAGGAATACACCTGTAGTCAAACAAATTGGGTTTAATGCTCACTGCAGTTATGGAGAGTGTGCCATGGGACCCATGCCTAGCAAAGGGACATTAGAAAGGACTTTTAGGACTTGGGACTATGGTTAAGTGATTTGGGGGAAGGTTCAAGGAAGTGGGGCTTGGTTCCACTGGGTGCTGTCAGGGAAGCAGGGATACTTCTGTGATTGGGTATCTTAACTAGGAAAAGAGCAGACTAGAGTGAAGCTGAAATTGGTAATAAAGCAGCAGTCACCCATTAGTTGGGAGAAGGGGATGTTTGCTATTTCATGACTTGCACACTGACCTTGTTTTGTGTTGAAACAAAATTGTGAAGTGTGATCTTGGTTTTTTTGCCTCACTTCATCACAGTCACTGAGTGCCATTGTGTGATGTTGGTGTTTCATGAGATTGTGTCCAGTAGGAGAACATCATTTCCTAGCTGTGAGCCCAGGTCAGCCCTTAACAACCCGAAGCCCAGCACTGCCAGGCCTGTCCCCAGATGGCAGGGCTGCTTTGCTCTTCCTCATCTGCTAAGTCATTGCAGATAAGAGAATAATTATGGGTCAGTTAATGGTAGAGTTTGGCGGAGTCAAAACTCAACATCTTTGTGTAGTAAATGTTGATTAGCACATTTTGTTAGAGAAACTTCTGGTCTCTAGTGATACACTCAAGGGCTATGTTTTATTTAAAAAATTTATATAAAAATATGAAAAGCCCTGTTACCAACATTAACACACGGAAATACCAAGTAAACCTGAAAGTGCTGTAACTTGGATTGACTGAATTAACCCAAGAGGTCAGTTTGGATCAATTTCGATTGACCCTCTCCCTAAAAAATTGCTTGAGCCTATCTGAGAAAGAACTGCAGAGAACTACATTAGCAATAATTCACATGAAAACAACACAGGACTTCAATTGGTTACAAAAAAATTAAACTCTTAGTCCTATAGTATGTCAATCCATAAATACTAAGAGCCTGCTATGTTCTAAGCACCTTCTGAGGAGCTCCAAAAGGGTAAGAGAACCATAGTAATACATTGTAAATATAACAGTTCTACCACGTCTTTTTGAGTGAAACCACTCTTAAAGGATTGTGTGTTCTAAGTGTAATTTTCAAAGAGGCCCATTGATAAATCAGTGGGGATAGCAGAAAAAAAAACCTGACGAGACTGAGGGGAAACCTAATAGATGTCTTCAAATATTTGAAGGCTCTCCAATGGAGAAAAGGTCCTGTCTTGCCGCATAGGAAATAAACAGGGAGTTCTAGAATAATAGCTAACATTTACTGAGTACTTAATAATATAAGCCAAGGCACTGTGCTAGGCACTTTACATGCAATTTCTCTTTGACACAATGGGTACTGTTATACAACCCAGTTTGCAGAGGAGAAAGGCTTAATGAGAGTATGCTGCCCAGGGTTGTTCTGCAACTACTAAGGAATGGAGCCAGGCATTCAGGCAGACTCCAGACTTGGCATAAAAAAGTTCTAATGATAGACCGACTTTGCAGTAACTTTTGAGGAATAGAGGAAATTACCTCAAATCCTGTTGCCCCTTCCATCTTGGAGAGAGGGCAAGGACTAGGTTACCACATCTAATCCTCTCCCTCCCTGAGGATGTTAATGAAGTTTACATATTAAATGCAGATTGCAAATCCAGGAAGTTTGGGTATTCTCACTTAGACACTTCCTCGAACAAATGGCCATGCTTTCTCCTGTTACAGAGTTACTGCTTATCACCACCAGGTGGCACCTGGGCTGCAGAATTGTCTACTGGCAGGGACCCACCCTGTTTACTTGTTCTGGTGCCTGCATTGCAGCTGCAGCTCCTATGCCTCCTGGGCCTCAGCTGGGAAGAGACCTTCCTGAGGATTAGCTTTCATCTTCCATAGACTGTCTTTGGTAGAAGGGTCTGATGATCTAGATGGGGTGAGAAAGCAGAGAAGCTGGGAAAGAAACTCCATAGGTCACCCTCTCACCCCCTAGCCTAAGTGACCTGCTCCTCCTACTCTAGTGCTTGGCAAAATTCAGTTTACAGAGAGATTTCCCTCCAAGGAGGCTCATCCATTTTCCTGCTGTATTCTGCATAGTGAGCAGGTCACTCTTACCTCTTCCAGATTCCATGAGCTCCTTACTACCTGCCTTACCTCTGAGAACACGGAAGATGTAAAAGGCAGAAAGTTGTTCCTTACAGTTCTGCACACTGAATGAAGCACTCTAGATACTGTTTAGCCTCAGGGAAGTAGAGAAGGGGAAGTCAGAAAATTTAAGATTAAGGGGGTTAAACAGAGTTGATGAAACAGTCTGATAGAATCTATGCCCTGCAGAGCCAGATAATATTTATCTGCTGCAAATCTAGTCTCTCCCCACCAATCAACCCTACTTTTCCTGTTGCTTCAAACAATAACACAACAAGCTCCACACATACTGCATTAAAAGATAATCATTTTATGACCAATTCTTCCCTCCTGAGCTTCCAATTAGTTTAGTTTCTAAGTCCAGTTAACTAGTAACAGTAGTCATCATCAATGTACCCTGCGCTTTTCCCTTCCTACACGTACACTATACAACATGGAATTGCATTAGTTCTACATGTGACTGTATTCCGAACTTTCCTTCCAACTCAGGCAAATAAGAAACAGAATTGTCTCATTACTCTTCATTTCAGTTCCTCAGGGTCAGGGAAATCATGGGAAATGTAATCAATTCCACTGTAGCCGAGGCATCTCCTCTCCCCACTCCCGCCCCCACCGTTTGGGAGCCAGTTTAATTTGCCCTCTATGATAAAGATAACTAAATCTTGGAGATTACTAATAAGAAATAAAGGCTCACTTCCTATACACACCGTTTTCTCTCTGTCTCTCTCTCTCTTCCCTGAAGGCTGGAGAATCCTAACTCTAATTCTCGTATTCTCCAGTTTTTCTGTAGCGTCTGTCGTTACACTGCACAAAGTAGAGGGCTGAAGACCGCATAGACAGAACCTTTCATTCCACATGGGGTGTTTTGTAAGGACAGCCACGGAAACCCCGAAGAATAAGAAACGTGCTTAGAATATAAAAACTACGGAAAGCTGACAAAGGAACATGTAGGAATTCCAGACAAATTCTGCCAAACCGTCCGAACGGAGTGGAAGTAAATCCTCATCCTCCACAACCCCTCAACCCCAAGTCCCTCTAAAACGGAGTAATTGGCGGTGAGGCTCCGCATGACGTCATAACACAGGCACTCCCATTCCACTTGGGGGAGCGCCGGGGCTTCATCTCTTTAAATGGTACACCACGCCTCCTCTTTCTGACCAATCAAGTGCCGCTCTTTTAGCCTCTTTCCTCCTTTTCCCGCCATCCCAGACTGCCCATCTTGACACTCGGTCTAATCAGGGAGGTCCTGCCTCTCCCGAGCCCTAGCGCCTCCCGGCGGAAGAGGGGCAGGGTTTCTGTCTTTTGACTCCGCCTTGGTCTATGCAGCGCCGGCCAACCCGAGCCCTCAGAAAGAAGGGGCGTGGCTTAAATTCCCCTCCCCCAGCCCAGGGGTTACGGTTTGTTGGGGGCAGCTGGTCGCTAGGCTAAGCAACCTTCTCCTGGTCTCTGGGTCGGGCGGGTCCTCCCAGAGGTGGCACCATGGAGCGCTCTCCTGGAGACGGCTCCAGCCCCAGCCCCGCGGATCAGCCCTCTGCTCCCTCCGACCCCCCTGACCAGCCCCCCGCTGCTCACACAAAGCGGGACCTGAGTTCTGGGAACCAACCTGCCGGCCCAGGCGCGGCGGGTGAGGCCCTAGCGCTGCTGACTTCATTCGGGCGGCGGCTGCTTGTGCTCGTGCCGGTGTACCTGGCTGGGGCAGTGGGACTCAGCGTGGGTTTCGTGCTCTTCGGCCTCGCCCTCTACCTGGGCTGGCGCCGGGTCCGCGACGAGAAAGAACGGAGCCTTCGGGCAGCGCGGCAGCTGCTGGACGATGAGGAGCGGCTCACGGCGAAAACACTTTATATGAGCCATCGAGAGCTACCTGCCTGGGTGAGCGAGCACCCTCAGTGCTGCATAGCCCCCTCATAGCCCCTCGGCTCTAGGGCTCTCCCTCCCTGTCCCTAAAGTCAGCTTCCCACCCTGGGGCCATGGGAGGGAGACTCCCCTCTCGCCCCGCTAGCCGGCTGCCTGCTAGGACGCGCCACTCTTGGGACCCGGTAGCCACTCTTCCCCCTTTCCCCCTCCTTTCCGCGTGCCCAGATCCTGATCCTTCCACAGAATCAGGACTTCTTCCTCTGCGCTTGGGCAGGAGCAGTTATAACATCTGGGGAGCCTGTCGCAGCTGTGGCTCTCCCTCCTAGCCAAGACGCTTGAGCGTTCCTCGCTTCTGGTGCCACTCGCGCCTTGCTGCTCCCGGACATCCCCGTTGCGGCTCAGAGGGTTCCCTCGTCACTCCAGTCTTCCTTGGGACTTTTCTCTCTTTCTCTCTCTCTCTCTCTCTCTCTCTCTCTCTTTTTTTTTTTTTTTTGCCTATTTAAGGCCATAATGTTCTCCCTTTTTCCGCTCTTATCTCCGGGTACCCGCCGGGACTCGACCCCGGGAGCACTGCTCGGGGGAGCTACGGCACCCAGACAGACCCCCGACCCTCGCCTTGCAGCCCCAGGCAGCTGGGCCGCAGCGCAGCGGAGGCGGCTGCGGGACTCAGGGCGGGGGTGCGGGGGAGGGGGGAGGGTAGTCCGACTGACTGCTGCAGTGCCCGCTGCCCACACTTCACCGCCCCTGGCCGGCCCCACCCTTTTCCGGACTGCGCGCTGCGCTTGCTCGGTTGGGACCCGGGCCCTATTTCTGCGCCCCCTCACCCTGCCTGCTCTCAGCCCTCGCCGGGGCAGAGCCCGTTACACGGCCCCTCCCTGCCCCCGCCTTCCTGCCCCTCCCAGCGGAGGTGCGGTTCTACGGGGGAGAATGGCAGAAGAGCGGAATCAAAGTTGACACTAGACAGATACAGCCATGCTGCGCAGGCCCAGGGCTGGAGAGGGGAAAGGGGGAGAAATGGTCCCAGGGGACATGTAGCCCAGGCAGCAACTGGCTATTCCTCCTACTCCTCATCATGGAAAAGCAGTCTTCTTCCTGAGGCGACTGTCCCTCCTCCTCCGCCAATACAAACCACAGGTGTCCTTCTTTCCCATAAAAGGCACACTAACGAAATAAAGAAGATGAAGAAAAAAACAAAAACGGCCAGCACTTCTGGCCCCTCAAAGAGCTGCTTCCCTCTTCACCTTCTTGGTGTAGAAGCCCCAGTCCAGGGTGAAGTGGGAAGGCTGCAAAACGGAACCAAGACTTCTCTAATCCCAGGGTTTCCTCCTTAAACTCTGGTTTGTCAGGACCTCCCCCTCCAGAAAGAATGTTGCCCTTCTCCTCCCTCCCTCTCTGCTCCAGCAGCTGTCTTCATTTCACATCCCCAGCTATCCACAGAGCAACTTTGG
Source organism: Panthera uncia (assembly GCF_023721935.1). Classification (NCBI taxonomy): domain Eukaryota; kingdom Metazoa; phylum Chordata; class Mammalia; order Carnivora; family Felidae; genus Panthera; species Panthera uncia. The sequence continues at coordinate 80,295,321 of NC_064809.1, forward strand.
CCCACATGCCGTCAGCGCCCCTTGTCAGAGAGACCTCAGAGCCCGGAAACCCCGTGGAGGGGTGAATCCTCTGAACATCCTAGCACCTCCAGGCCAAGCCCTGGGTGTGAGGAGGCCCTGTCACACTTTGGTTTCCTTTCCTCTGTGGGCACACCACCCAGCATCTTAGTAGGAGACCACAGGTGGAGGCTGTGCTCATCCCTACCTCTCCCTTCCCCACCTCTAGGTCAGCTTCCCAGATGTGGAAAAGGCTGAGTGGCTAAATAAGGTGAGCATGATGGTCTTGATTTTTATTTTTCATGAGGAAGGAATGGGGTTCGTTTCTCTTGCCAGACCCTGCCACTCGTCAGGTCTGGCCCTAGTGCTCTCTGCGAGGAGGATTCCGAAGGAACTTGCCTTTAGGAGGAAGATCGGGCTCTCCTGTGACGGGTTCCCTCTCCTTCCAGATTGTGGCCCAGGTCTGGCCTTTCCTGGGCCAGTACATGGAGAAGCTTCTGACTGAAACTGTGGCCCCGGCTGTTCGAGGCTCTAACCCCCATCTGCAAACATTTACATTTACACGAGTGGAACTGGGTGAAAAGGTATGTGTGTAGGAAGGAAAATAACTGGATGGAGGAGATGAGCCAGGGAAGGTGGGTGGCCCAGAAGATACTCCTCCGTTTCCCTCTTCTCTCTCTCAAGAATTCATCTCTCTGCAGCCACTGCGCATCCTAGGAGTCAAGGTTCATCCTGGCCAGAGCAAAGAACAGATCCTCTTGGATTTGAACATCAGGTAACACCACTCACTCTTCTTGCTTCCCCTTCAGCAGGATCCTGATCACTCTGCTTCACTCCCCTCCCCCCATTTCAGCCTAGTACTAACCCTCTTCGTTCGCTTCCTTATCAACCCCTAGCTATGTAGGTGATGTGCAGATTGATGTGGAAGTGAAGAAATATTTCTGCAAAGCAGGCGTCAAAGGCATGCAGGTGGGGCATGTGTCAGGGGCACCCATAATAGGGAGACTTTGCCCTAAATTTCATCGGATGTGGGGAAGTTGAAAGTTGGAAAAACCAAAGCTGGGGAAGTTTGGGAGGGAAAGAAGTCCTTTTGTAGAGAAATGCTTTGATCTTCTTTTTTGGCCCCAGCTACATGGTGTCTTGCGGGTGATTCTTGAGCCGCTCATCGGGAACCTTCCTATTGTGGGGGCTGTGTCGATGTTCTTTATCCGACGCCCGGTAAGGGAAAACACCGAGCTGAATGGGGAAGCAGGGAAAACAGAGAGGATTGGGAGGGAGAGAGTGGCCAGCTCTGGGGCATGGGGGAGGGAAGGCTGAGGGGTCTGGCAACTGTTGGATGGGTGTGGCCATACCAGCTTGTGCTCTGTGCTGATCTCCCTGCTCTTTCCTTCCAGACCCTAGATATCAACTGGACAGGGATGACCAACCTGCTGGATATCCCAGGACTCAGGTATCAAGGATTTATTGAGCACCTAAGTGTTCCAGCCCTGGGCTGGGGGTTTTCAGGATACCAAGCAGTAAAAGATACAGCTGATATCGTCCAGGAGCCTTGATCATCCTAGCTGGAGAGAGAAGACAGATACCCCTGAAAAGTTCCATGCTGTTATTTTTCTCCTGTGGGGGAGCATGCTTGCGGATAGAGAAGGAAGAGGGCTGCAGAAAGCTCAGCAAGAGGAAAAAGAAAAAGAAGAGCTGGGACAGTAGTGAAGAGACAGAGCAGTAGGTGGGGAATTAGGGTGGAAGAGTAGCAAAAACGGATTTTGAAGAAAGGATGTCCCTCTAGCGTTAGGTCACTCTCAGTTGTGGAAAAGAAAGCTGGGGTTGGAGGGTGGATATTGGAATTTGGGCCCACGTTCAGCTCCTTTTCTACCCCCCCATCCAGCTCCCTCTCTGACACCATGATCATGGATTCCATTGCTGCCTTCCTTGTGTTGCCCAACCGATTATTGGTGCCCCTTGTGCCTGACCTTCAGGATGTGGCGCAGTTGCGTTCTCCTCTTCCCAGGGTATGGCCTCTCCAACATCAGATAGATCCTTCTTTCAGGAACCTCATGCTGGGTCCTTAGTTTTTTACCATCTGATTCCTATGCCCAGGGCATTATCCGGATTCACCTGCTGGCTGCCCGAGGTCTGGGCTCCAAGGACAAATACGTGAAGGGCCTGATCGAGGGCAAGTCAGACCCCTATGCACTTGTGCGAGTGGGCACCCAGACATTCTGCAGTCGGGTCATCAATGAGGACCTCAACCCCCAGTGGGGAGAGACTTACGAGGTGGGACAGCTGAGGAGTGGGAATTGTGTCAAATGGGGGAGGCCCTCTCCCTATCTCTCTCTCTCTCTCTCTCTCTCTCTCTCTCTCTCTCTCTCTCTCTCACACACACACACACACACACATCTGCTGAGTACAAGAAGGGAGTCTGAGATTTGCCGTTTATTTCTGGGTGGGTGAGTGGAGGGCCAGTGACATGCTATTAATTACAACACATTCTCCTTTTTCCCCCTCTCACTGTCCCCTCCCCACCCCCTCTAGGATGAAGCTGGATGTAGGGAAGGTATTGCAGGCTGGAGTGCTGGATAATGTAAGTTGAGAGAAGAGGAAGAGGGAGGGTGGTCTCACCCATTGGGTTGACAATAGTTGCTACACTGGTAGAGAAGAGGTTGGGTAAATATCTGATCTCTGTTATACCTCACTTTCTTCTATCCCTCCAGTGGTTTCCTCTACAAGGTGGGCAAGGCCAAGTTCACTTAAGGCTAGAATGGCTGTCACTTTTGCCATCTGCAGAAAAACTGGAGCAGGTAACCAACCTGGCAAACAGGAAGCTGGCAGGGGAGAAACAGATGACTGGAAATATGGGGAACTGGAGGGCAAGGGTCTGACTACCGACCCCTTCCCTCTAGGTTCTGCAGTGGAATCGAGGAGTCTCCTCCCGACCAGAGCCACCATCAGCTGCCATCTTAGTTGTCTATCTGGACCGGGCCCAGGATCTTCCTGTGAGTGTGGCTTCTGAGGGCAGCTGAACAGGAAACCCTGGATGCAGCATTCCCATACCCTGTCTTGCCCCTGCCAACTGGGCTTCAGAAGCAGCAGCATGTAACACAAGGGTTCCAAGGAGGGGATCAGAGCCACCTCAGGGAAAAGATTCTGATGAGAGCCCTACTTCACTCACGGAGACAAAACCAAAAACACCAAGATGGTGACTTTCTAATTCTTCCCCCACAGCTAAAGAAAGGGAACAAGGAACCCAATCCCATGGTACAACTTTCAATTCAGGATATGACCCAGGAGAGCAAGGTGAGGGCCAGGATATCATTGTGGGAGATGGTGTGTGTGTGTGTGCCCACGCACGCGTGCCTGGTGGGGTAGGGGAGGATTGTTCTTGAGATGAAGTCTCCCCTTTAGGCTGCCTGTAAAGGCAAAGGTTTTCTGGAGAAACAGGAATGGGTACTGCAGCACGTAACCTTAATCCCATCCTGTGCGTCTCCAGGCTGTCTACAGCAACAACTGCCCAGTGTGGGAAGAGGCCTTCCGGTTTTTCCTGCAAGACCCTCGAAGCCAGGAGCTTGATGTGCAGGTGAGACGATCACCCCACTGAGCTCCTTCTGAATACCCTATTCTGCCTTCCCAGGTCTGTATCCCCTTCTTCCATCTGCCTTTTGATCACTATTTCAGTCCATCTACATAGACTCTCCACCTCCTTGAAGCACTCCATTCTTCCCCAACTATCTCTCTAGAATCATTCTTTATAACTGAGAATTGTATACTTAAAATGAGTGATTTTATGGCAAGTTATGCCTCAGTGAAATTATTTTTAAAAAAACATATTGAGTACTTAGCCTTTTATATTTTTCCTTATTTAGTTTAATTGTAACAAAACAACTTGTACACTTCTAACATTTAAAACTAAGCATCATCTTTCCTTTTCAGTGGAAAAAGAAAATGTGAAAATAAACAGAAGCAAAATTACAATAGAGAATGTCAATTCCAAATAAGATTCTACAGGTTCTAGGGCACCTGGTTGGCTCAGTCAGTTAAGCATCCAGCTCTTGATCTCAACTCAGGTCTTGATCTCAGGCTTGTGAGTTCTGACTGGGTGTGAAGCCTACTTTAAAAAAAAAAAAAAAAAAAAAATCTTACAGGTTCTGTCGATTCTCCCATCAAGTGGCAGGGCTCAAGTCATGATTAGAATTTTATTTTATTTTTTTAATGTTTATTTTGCAAGAGAGTGTGTACTCTTACATGAGCTGGAAAGGGACAGAGAGAAAGAATCCGAAGCAGGCTCCACACTGTCAGCACAGATCCCGACTTGGGGCTCCGTCGCACAGACTGTGATATCATGACCTTAGCTGAAATCAAGAGTTGGTTGCTTAGCTGACTGAGTCTCACCCAGGTGCCCCAGGAGAGAATTTTATTTTAAAAGTGTCATCTTAAACTGCAAGAATATCTGTTAAACATCACAATTAAACATGCCAGAGAAGCCATGTAGACATCTAGAAGCTTAAAGTTCACAGAAAAAAACATGAAACAGTATCTGCCTTCATGAAGTTTACTGGCTAGTTTCACAGACAAGACACATATGTATAAAACCATCCAGAAATTATTAAATATTAACTAATGGGAATAAAGTACCCATAATGTAGTGCTAAGGATAGCCAAAGAAAGGTACGGAGGCTTGAGCAACTAGAGAGATTTTGTGAAGAATTTTAGGTGGGCCCTGAGTGATTAATAGGATTTAAATAAGCAGGGGGAGGGAAAATAAGTAAATAGAGTAAACTAAAAAAAAGTAACAAAAATTTTTTAAAAATAGGTAGGGGGAGGAGAATGAGAACTTTTCAGATAATGGGAACAGGATGAGCAAAGGCAGAAGGAACGATGGAGTAGGTGGACTGTTAAGTTGGCTAGAGTAGGACAAAAGGTGATTGGCACAGAGCAAATGAAGCTGGTGGTAGGTTACAATTTCCCCAATAGGTCTTTTTCCTAATCTCTTCACTACATCCCCTCTTCCTGTGCCTCTAGGTGAAGGATGACTCCAGGGCCTTGACTTTAGGGGCACTGACCCTGCCTCTGGGTCGCCTGCTGACTGCCCCTGAACTCACCTTGGACCAGTGGTTCCAGCTCAGCAGCTCTGGCCCAAACTCCAGGCTCTACATGAAATTGGTTATGAGGGTATGGAGACAGAGGAAGCACTGAGGGTGGTAAAGGGCCTTGTAGACTCCTTGGTATTAAGAGTAAGGAAGGGGAATCCTCTAATATGTGTGGAAGAACCTATCAGGCACACAAGTGTTTGTTGACCTAACTGGGGAAGAAATAGTGTGTGAGTAGGAAGAGTGTGGAGGGAACCTTCTAGAGATGAGCCCAGCCAAAGCAGAAACCTGTTTTCTCGGTCAGAGCTTCTGCTCTGCCCCCCCCACCCCCACATACCTTGCTTGCAGGTGGTCAGCTGCACTTCTTTGATTTGACAACTACACTACCCTTCCCAGATCTTGTACTTGGATTCATCAGAAGTGCACTTTCCCACCGTGCCTGGAACACCTGGTGCTTGGGACCCGGACAGTGAGAGCTCCCAGGCAGGCAGCAGTGTGGATGCCCCACCTCGACCTTGTCATACTACTCCTGATAGTCACTTCGGGACTGAGGTGAGTCTATATCTAGAAAGGACTAGGGTCGGTTGCCTAAGTGTGCAAAGCCTGTTTTTCAGGGCTGGTTTTGTCAGGTTTATCTCTCACAGCCATCTGGTGCCTCTGTCTGTCCCTTTTGCAGAATGTGCTTCGGATCCATGTATTAGAGGCCCAGGACCTGATTGCCAAAGACCGTTTCTTGGGGGGATTGGTAAAGGGCAAGTCAGACCCCTATGTGAAACTAAAGCTGGCAGGACGAAGCTTCCGGAGCCGTGTTGTTCGGGAAGATCTCAATCCCCGCTGGAATGAGGTTTTTGAGGTCAGAATTGAGCAGCTGGGACTCCTCTTGAGTCCCTTCCCCTTCTTCCCTCTAGCTCTGAGAGAGCCCCAGGGTCAGAAAGCCCTCCGGGGTTCAGGTGATTGAGGGGGAGGTTCCTAGTCATTTGGGAGAAAAAAGGAAAGAATCCCCTTTGCACTATTCTCTCCCACTAGGTGATTGTCACATCGATTCCAGGCCAAGAGCTAGACATTGAAGTTTTTGACAAGGACCTGGACAAGGATGACTTTCTGGGCAGGTGAGAGGATGGGAGTCTGGCAGCGAAGACAGGCTGGGCCTCTGTAGGCCACGGAAGTCTGGCTCTGGGGAGACAGAGTCATGGCTCTGACCGTTGGCCTCTTGTTTAAATCTTTCTCCTCTACAGGAGTAAAGTGAGTCTCACTGCAGTCCTAAACACTGGCTTCCTTGATGAGGTGAGCAAGAAATTAGAATCAATAATCCTTCCTGATCTTGACCCATGTCTCACTCTTCTAGTCCCTCTGTCCCCACATCCTCAAGCCTTAACCCTGCCTACTTCCTCAGTGGCTGACTCTGGAGGACGTGCCATCTGGCCGCCTGCACTTGCGTCTGGAGCGTCTGACCCCCCGGCCCACTGCTGCCGAGTTAGAGGAGGTAGGGAATGGACTCCAGATGGGTCAAGGCGAACTCTTGTGTCAGCTTCCGAGGTGTAGGCCAGGCCCCAGTATGTCAGTCACCACTCCCCAAGCCGAGTGTGTCTTCCCACAGGTGCTGCAGGTGAACAGTTTGATCCAGACGCAGAAGAGTGCAGAACTGGCAGCGGCCCTGCTGTCCATTTATCTGGAGCGGGCGGAGGACCTGCCGGTGAGATCTGCTCCCCACGCCCCATAGCTCCCTGGCCCTTGCTCCGCCTCCCTCAGGTTTGGATGCCCCTGGTGTATTTGGAATAGTAAATTCCAAATTCCTCTTTCCCAGGGTGGCGCTGGGGTGGGAAGAATGGTCTGTTTGAGGCCAGGAGGGTGGTGGCTGTCAAGTAATAATGGGGACCTGGTCACTGGCTGTGGATGGAATTTGTGAGGGGAGCGGGGGATCTGCCTAACGAGGTCTAAATTTAAGACCGTATTTAACACAATATTCTGTCTCTTAGCTCCGAAAAGGTACCAAGCCTCCCAGTCCTTACGCTACTCTCACTGTGGGAGATACTTCTCACAAGACGAAGGTATTAGAAAATGCCACAGGGCTGTCTGGGAGGGATGAGAGATGCAGAGGAGAGAGTTCCAACCACTGACCGTAACCCTTCATCTCCACCAGACTGTTTCCCAAACTTCAGCCCCTGTCTGGGATGAGAGTGCCTCCTTTCTCATCAGGAAACCAAACACTGAGAGCCTGGAGTTGCAGGTACTATAAATTCATTCTGTGAACATTCTGCCATCACGGGCTGGGCACTGAACCAGGCACAGGGCGTTCAGAGATAAAAGATCTAGTTCTTATCTTTATGGAACTCACACTCTCTTTTGGGAGAAAAATAACCACGGAAAACTTCCAGACTGACAACTGCTGACGAAAAGGCACCGTGGGGAAAAAAGGAGGGCTTTCATGTCAGACTAGGGGAAAAGGTAAAGGCAATAAGAGAGGCATCCTTAGATGACCTCTGAGCTTAAGGGTAAACAAACTCTGACCAAGAAGAGAAGGAAAAGTCTTCAGGCTGAGAAGAGAAGGAGCAGAAAGAAGGCAAATTATAGATAAGAGAGGCAGACAGAAGCAAGATCACAGGGGCTCTTGAATATTATGCTAAGAATCTGGATTTATCTAAAGGCACAGGGAAACAGTTGAGGGAGTGAGGGGAGGGGTGGGGAAGCCTGGATGGCTGAGCGTCTAACTTCGGCTCAGGTCATTATCTCACAGTGGTTTGAGAGTTCCAGGCCCCACATCGGGCTTGCTGCTGACAGCTCAGAGCCCACTTCAGATCCTCTGTCCCCCTCGCTCTCTGCCCCTCCCCTACTCGTGCACTCTATCAAAATTAAACATATAAATAAATAAATGAGTGAGGGGTGACACACCCAGATTTGCACTTTACAGAGATCATGCTGATAGCAGGATAAAGAATGGACTAAAGGAAGATGATGCTGGAGGCAGGGAAATCAGTTAACAGTCTATTAGAGTAATAAACAAGAAATGACCAAGCTTGGATGGTATTTGGTGGTGGTTAATTTGACATGGGGGGAGATGGAACAAGGAACAGTCGAGATGCTAACTCCTGGGTTCTTAGCATGGGGTAGCTGGACAGAGAAGGGTGCCATGGCCAACACAGGGAATGCCCAAAGCAGGAGTTTAAGAGTTTTTTGAAAATGTTTATTTATTTTTGAGAGAGAGTAGGGGGCAGGGGACGGAGAGAAGAGAACACCAAGCAGGCTCCATGCTGTCAGTGCAGAGCCCAACAGGGGGCTCGATCCCACAAACCCTGAGATCATGACCTGAGCCTAAATCAAGAGTCTGACGCTTAACTGAGTCACCCGGGCACCACCAAAGCAGAAGTTTTTGAATTTGAGATCTCTGAGACCATGCAAGGGGAAAGAGCCATCCAGAAGGTGCATCTATGGCCCACTATGGTGTTCCTCCCTCTCCCTCTTGTTTGAACATCATGAATAAGCACCGTGTAGCAACTGTAGCCGTGGGTATGAGGAGCATTCTTAGGGATGTAGGGTGAAAAGAAGACCAAGGATGGACACATTGAGCATGGCAGCAGTGAAAGGGCAGGCAGAGGAAGAAGCGCCCTTCAAAGGGCCTGCAGCGTGGCCAGGGCAGTGGGGTGCGCACCAGGAAAGAAAGGGTTAAGGAAACCAAAAGAAGAATGTATGAAAAGATAAGAAGTAGCCAAATGTTACTAAAAAACAAAATTAGGGCCACCTGGGTGGCTCAGTCTTGGTTTCGGCTCAGGTCATGATATCATGTTTTATGGGTTCGAGCCCCACATCAGGCTCTATACTGACAGCCCAGAGCCTGCTTGGGATTCTCTCTCTCCCTCTGCACCCCCCGCCCCACCAACTCATGTGCTTGTGTGCATTCCCGCACTCTCTCTCTCTCTCAAAATAAATATAATAAAAAATTAGATGACCAAAAACTATTGATTGACTTTGAAAATGAGGTCACTGATTATTGGAGCAACTTCAATGGCATGAAGAGTGAAGGGTGAGCAAAAGTAAAGAGGTATGGGAGTGGGGAGAGGGAGGTAATATAGGGGTGCCCTTCCCCTTCTGAAGTGTGAAGAGTCAGATACTTTCTAAAATTGATAAAACAATAAGTAGAGAATTATACGAACAGAAACCAATAGAACTTAATGGAACTATCAACAACACAAGCAAAGATAGAGAAGAGATGCAAATGAGCTCAATTCTTGACCTTGCATTGCAGGTCAGTAGACACCAAAGCTGACAAATCACAATAAAGTGATATATAGGCATATTAGTTAGAATTATGCTAGAACTAAGAAAACAGAAAGGGTTTACAGGTAGTTACTTAGGAATAAGGAAATGGGGTTGGAAGGGCAGGAAACATTTAATTCCATTTTTACTGTTCTTTTTCTCCACCTATGCAGCTATTACAGCCCTTGGGCATAATTTGTGAATGCCTGGGAAGTACAGATAGCATGGTCCACTCTGGTTAGGAAAGGAAGGGAAGCGGGACCAGCAACATGGCTTCTCTGTCACAAAGGGGAGTCTCTCTCTGAAACCACCCAAGTGTCCAAGCGTTTGGAACTAGAACACCAGGGTTAAATCATTGACCTCTTGACTCCACAGGTTCGGGGCGAGGGGACTGGTGCACTGGGCTCACTTTCCCTGCCCCTCTCGGAGCTACTTGTGACTGACCAGCTCTGCTTGGACCGTTGGTTTACACTTAACAACGGACAAGGGCAGGTGCTGCTGAGAGCACAGCTGGGGGTGAGTGCCAGGAGATGACGGGCCAAGGGCCACGCCCTCATAGCAAGGGAGTTGAGCACGAGTCTGCCCTGCTCACGGCCTTCTTGCCTACCTAGATCCTGGTGTCCCAGCACTCAGGAGTGGAAGCGCACAGCCACAGCTACAGCCACAGCTCCTCATCTCTGAGTGAAGAACCAGAGCTCTGGGGGGGGCTGCCTCATATCACTTCCTCAGCCCCAGAGCTCCGGCAGCGCTTAACACATGGTGACAGGTAAGGGCCTTGGACAGAAAGATGGGGTGCAGTCAGGAATACAAAGGATAAGCCACAGGCTCCCGAAGTACGACCTTCTTCCAACACTATCTCCATCTCTCCATAGTCCCGTTGAGGCTCCAGCAGGGCCCCTGGGCCAGGTGAAACTGACTGTCTGGTATTATAGTGAAGAACGGAAGCTGGTCAGCATTGTGCACAGTTGCCGGTGAGACCCTATGCTCCGGGTTCCCACCCTCCCTCCCCCCATCTTGGACTGCCTTCTACCTTCATCTCCCTGTTGCAGGGCCCTTCGACAAAATGGACGGGATCCCCCGGACCCCTACGTGTCACTGTTGCTACTGCCAGACAAGAACCGGGGCACCAAGAGGAAGACCTCACAGAAGAAGAGGACCCTAAATCCCGAATTCAGTGAGCGGTCAGTCAGGCATTCAGGGGGAGATGGCAGGCTTGGGAAGAAACCCCTGCCCCTAAGACCCAGTCCCTCCCCAGGTTTGAGTGGGAACTGCCCCTGGATGAGGCCTTGCGGCGAAAGCTGGATGTCTCTGTGAAGTCTAATTCCTCCTTCATGTCAAGAGAGCGTGAGCTGCTGGGGAAGGTAAGAGGGTGAGGACAAGCAAGGCAAAGGTAAGACTTAGAAGCTGCTGGTAATGAGGCTATAGTCCCTCAGGGACTTAGGAAGGAAGCACTGAAGGTGACAGTACTATACAGGTGGTCTGCATAGTACCAGACCACCGCACTGCACTGGTTTGGACCAGGAATATGTGATGATGGGATGTGGTCTTTGGAGATGTCAAAATAACACCTTGTTCCTACCATCATCCACACAGGTGCAGCTGGACCTTGCAGAGATAGACCTTTCCCAGGGAGCGGCCCAATGGTGAGTATCGGATAGGCGGGGAATGGGCCTGGATATTTAAGTAAGAGAAATCCCAATCATAGGAAGGGAGAAAAGAATGCATTCTGAGGTGAGAACTGTTGATTCGCTGAAGTATAGGAGCGCTTGGGTCATGTTTCATTTATAAGAGGACACAGGTCACCTTTCTACCTGAGCTTCCTCTGCGTGTTCCCACAGGTATGACCTCATGGATGACAAGGACAAGGGCAGTTCCTAGGAGCCAAGGATTACCAGCCTGACTACTGTCTCCTTGCCTTGCCTCTTGCTGCATCACCTCAATGTGATGAGCCTACAGCTAGGGCCCAAGGGCAGAGCCTGTGCCCCTCACCCTCTCACCTCCCAGGCCCATGCCAGGGCCTTTGCCTGACCAAAGAGGAGGACCACAGGTTACCCTTTACTGCATGGCCTCAGGCAGAGACCTGAGCTGGCTATTTCCTGCTCTGCCTGCACATTCTTCTCCTTCCCTCCCAAGTCCTCAGGGCCTTCTGTACCTGTGCCTGGCCACTGGCAGCACCTGCAGTGGCATCAGCTTATGCCAAATATAGCTTTTGGAAAGACCTTTTTTTCTTTAATTGGATGCTCACCTTCTTCCCCACCATGAACAGTCAGGGAGGGTAAACACATAGGTGGGAAGATGGACAGGCTAAACACTCAAGAGTCTCTTGGACTATTGCATGTAGTAAATGTACAGCAACCCAGGCCCACAGGGCCAGTTCTGTCCCCACTTTTCCTCAAGTCTGTCCTGCAAACTACACCTGCTGTGATGACTAGGGCAGTCTCTTCACTCACTTTGGGAATGAGAACACTTAGATCCTATCCAAGCCTTCAAGTAGTGGATATCAATCTTGGAACCTCTAGCTGGTGCTGTGCAGAGGAACTCGGAGGACTCGGGCCAGCAGGGCCAATGTTTTGCCCAGGTGCCTAGGCTGTTAACTCACTGATGAGAACTGAATCTCTTGGTTTTGCACCAACTCTGCCAATCCACTGTATCTTACATTAAACATTATACTCAAACCAGCTGTGGCTCTTTTCCTTAAGGACAGGGAATCCAGCTTCTATCACTATTTGCAGATGACATGACATTCTATTTAGGAAACCTTAAAGACCACCAAAAAAACCATTAGAACTCAAAATTCAGTAAAGTTGTAGGATACAAAATCAACATACAAAAATCTGTTGCATTTCTAATCAGGTACATTAAAACAATCCCATTTACAGTGGTTTCAAAGAGTGAAAGACCCAAAAATAAATTTAACCAAGGAGGTGAAAGACCTGTACGCTGAAAACTATAACACTTTAGGAAAGGAACTGAAGACAGATAAAAGACATTCTATGTTCATGGACTGGAAGTATTGTTAAAATGTCCACACTACCCAAAACAACATAGAGTCAGTGTAATCCCTATCAAAAATCCAATGGCATCTTTCACAGAAATAATCCTAAGATCTGTATGGAACCACAAAAGTCCCCAAACAGCCAAAGCAATCTTGAGAAGGAAGAACAAAGCTAGAGGCACCACATTCCTTGATCTCAAAGTATATTGTAAAGATATAGTAATGAAAACAGTAAGGTATTGACATAAAAAACAGGTCAACACAACAGAGAGCCCAGAAATAAACCCACACATACAGGTTTCCTCTGCTATCTGAAGGTAGAACATTCCTGTGAAACCTTTCCTAATCTGAAATAATGTAAAGTGAAAAATTAATTCCCATTAATTTATATGGAGAAATTTCTTTGAGAATTCCCAGACCCCAAAAATAGTCTCTTCTAGGCTTCTCTGACCCTTGAGGGCACATCTTGCAAACAGATGCACAAAATAAATTGAAATAATGCACAGACGCTTATAGTTCAAAGCTATGGCCATTTGATGCTGAGTACAGTTCCCAGGGAAGAAGCTTGGTTCTCCCTGCTTGGGATGCCCGCTCCCCCTATAATAGCTCACTGCAAAACAAAAGCTGAACACCATTTTTGCTTTTCATTTTTTCATAAAAGCAAAAATCCCCTTTGTAATTCTTTCGGTTAGTGAAAGATACTAATATAGGTATTTCTTTAAAGTGGCCTAAGGGTGCCTAGATGGCTCAGTCGGTTGAGCGTCTGATTTTTTTAAGTTTATTTTTATTTATTTTGAGGAAGAGATAGCAAATACACCTCAGTAGGGGCAGAGTGAGAGGGAGAGAGAGAATTCCAAGCAGGCTCCACACTGTCAACACAGAGCCCGATGTAGGGCTCAATCTCACAAACCGTGAGATCGTGACCTGAGCCAAAATCAAGAGTGGGACGCTTAACCTACTGAGTCATCCAGGTGCCCCTTGACTCTTGATTTCAGGTCAGGTCATGATTCCAGGGTCATGGGACTGAGCGCCACTTTGGGATCCTCGCTGAGCGTGGAGGCTGCTTAAGATTCTCTCCGGGGCACCTGTGTGGCTCAGCTGGCTCTTGATTTGTCATGATTTCACAGTTCATGAGTTCAAGGGCCATATCAGGCTCTATGTTGACTGCAGAGCCTGCTTGGGATTCTCTCCCTCTCTGTCCCTCCCCTGCTCGTGCTCTCTCTCTCAAAAAAAAAAAAAAAAAATTTTAATGGATTAAACACTTAGATATAAGACCTGAAATCATAAAAACTAGAAAAAAATATAAGCGATAAGCAACTTGACATAGATCTTGGCAACGTTGTTTTTGAATATGACACCCAAAAGTAAAGGCAACAAAAGCAAAAATAATCATCTACATCAAAAGCTCCTGCAAAGCAAAAGAAACCAACAAAATGAAAAGGTAAACTACTGAATGGCAAAAGTATTTGCAAATTCATATATCTGATAAGGGGTTAATATAAAAATATATAAAAAAAAAAACTTTTACAAAACTCCATAGCAAAAAAACCAAACCAAACAAAAAAACAAAAAAATCCAATTAAAAAATGGGCAGCTCTGAAAAGACATTTTTCCAAAGATGACATACAGATGGCCAACAAGTATCTGAAAAGATGTTCAAGATCACTAATCACCAGGGAAATGCAAATTTAAACCACAATCACCTTATACCTGTTGGAATGGTTATTATCAAAAAGACAAAGAGGTAGTAAGTGTTGGTGAGAAAAGGGAACCCTTGTATACTGTTGGTAGAATATAGATTGGTGCAACCACTAGGGAAAACAGCAATGGAGGATCCTCAAAAAATTAAAAACAGAACTGCCATGTGATCCAACAATTTCACTTCTGGGTATATATCTAAAGGAAATCAAATGATTATCTCAAAAAGATACCTATCAGCTGAGAATCTAGCTGGGGGCTCTGGAGCCGGTGGGTGCCTGGGGCCAGTGGAGGAGGAGGAAGCCGAGGAGGTTGGGGTGACTGCTTAGGTGACATTTGATGAAATTAGTGAATAAGCAAATCAGCTATGTCTTACACTCCGGGTATTGGTGGTGACCCTGCCCTACTGGCCCAGTGTATCTCTTCCAATATCCAGAGGATCACACAATGTTGCAACAGAAGCAGCAGTATACTACCCAACTTGCCAAAGAGACCAGAGTTTGGATCCCTGCCCACCACCCCCAGCGAACAGCGTCAAAGGAAAATACAGAAGGATTGCTTAGTGGCTCAATTCACGACATCACTGACAAACTTTCAAAAGGTCCAGAGGGAAGCTGCTGCGAAAGAGAAAGAGTTTGTTGCTCGAGTAAGAGCCAGTTCTAGAGTATCTGGTGGTTTTCCTGAGGACAGCTCAAAGGAAAGGAATCTTGTATCCTGGGAAGGCAAGCTCAACCTCAGGTGCAGGTGCAGAATGAAGAAATTACAGAGGATGACCTCTGCCTTATTCATGAGAGAGAACCTTCTATTAGGCAACTTGAAGCTGATATTATGGATATTAATGAAATATTTAAAGATTTGGGAATGATGATTCACGAGCAAGGAGATGTAATAGCATAGAAGCCAACGTGGAAAACGCGGAGGTGCACGTTCAGCAAGCAAACCAGCAGCTGTCAAGAGCAGCAGAATATCAGCACAAATCCAGAAAAACCCTGTGCATCATCATTTTTATCATTGTCATCTGACTTGTAATTCTCGGTCTCATCGTATGGAGAGTGAAAGGCTGAATTATAAAGGAGCACACTGTTGCACTACATTCTCAAATTATGTACGAAATTTCCTGTAATCATGGTTTATTACATTATTATTATTTTAAAGCTATTGCATAAAGGATAGCTCCCATACTTTGTCATTTTTATTTGGCAGGGGGAAGTTTCTTTTGGATTCAATCTGATATTTTCTAATACTGAAAGTTTTTCTCAGTATCACTGCTGGCATAACTCCCATGCTTTTCAATCTAGTAACTCTGAGGTTTTGTCCACAATGTATATGCTTTTCATTTATAATTTATTTGCCCTGGTGACTTAGCTTTTGGAATCAGTAAATTTAAAGGTAGGTGTGTGTGTGTGTGTGTGTGTGTGTGTGTGTGTGTGTTCTGTGTGCATCTGTCTCTTGTCACAGAGTGACATGCACCCAGATTTGTGTGACTTCAATAAAAAATCTCAAATTTAATTTTGATATGGGCCAGCAGAGGAAATATTCTCAATAACTTAAAGTTAACCCACCTGTTTGTGGTGTTTTGTTTTGTTTCGTTTTCTGGTTCATAACAGCACAAATTATCTATTTAACTTTTATTGTTGGTTTTCTCTTAAGACCTTTGTTCAGTCTAAATGAAATCAGTGAGTAATTTCCTAGAATATCTCATCCTCCTGATGTATATACACTAAACATTTGCTGTAGATTGCCTAGTAAAACACTAAGGATAATTGTTTTTGCATAGGACCTGTTTAAGTCTGATGTTTGCTGGGGTATGTGTAGTCACTGTAAATGTTTAATGTAATTTGGAGGAAGAGTATGAAAAATGAGTTCATACTATGTTAGAAATCTGGAGATCCAACTTGTTATTCTGCTGTGTACTTTCATAGCTATTAGGATGGAAAACTAATTACCTTCCCTGAAATCCTTCAGAATTATGGCTACATGTGTATGTATCCTTGGGTCAGAATTACTTTTGGGGAGCAACTTTCCCAGAATTATTGTTTTTGAGCACTAACACTTAAAATTTAATGTTTACCCTGCATACCATTTTGTACCATCCTTCATTAGAAAACAATGTGGATGTTTGCCAATTAACCACTTGCCTTTTTAAATCAATGTTGTTTTTGGGGCGCCTGGGTGGCGCAGTCGGTTAAGCGTCCGACTTCAGCCAGGTCACGATCTCGCCGTCCGTGAGTTCGAGCCCCGCGTCAGGCTCTGGGCTGATGGCTCGGAGCCTGGAGCCTGTTTCCGATTCTGTGTCTCCCTCTCTCTCTGCCCCTCCCCCGTTCATGCTCTGTCTCTCTCTGTCCCAAAAATAAATAAAAAAATGTTGAAAAAAAAAATTAAAAAAAAAAAAATCAATGTTGTTTTTGATGCACTAATCTGAATACTGTAAAGAAGATTGTCTTACTTTATAGTCTGTATTTTATAACAATGTTCTTATATAGCAGTTTGATAGTGAAGTCAGTGTTTTACATGGCAAGCTATGAGACTCCAAATGGGAACAAATAAAATATTAAGTAAAGCGTGTCTTTGCAACCAAAATAAAGATGATTTTAAAAGTGAAAAAAAAAAAGATACCTGCACCCCTATAGTCCCTGCATCATTACTGACAACAGCCAAGACAAGAAAACAACCTATGTGACCACTGAAGAATGAATGGATAAAAAAATGTAGCACATGTGCATGGCATGTGTGTGTATACACACACTATGGAATATTATTCAGCCATAAAAAGAAGGAAATCTTACCATTTATATCAACATGGATAGACCTCAGGGGCATAATGCTAAGTCAAATGAGTCAAATACTAAGTGATCATACTTATATATGGAATCTAGTATACTAATAATACTAAAAAGAGCTCATAGATAAAGAGAACAAACTAATTGGTGATTGCCAGAGGTGGGGGTTGGGGGTTGGGGGATGGGAGAAATGGGTTAGGGTGGTCAAAAGAAACTTTCAGTTAAAAACTAAGTCCTGGGCGGGGTGGGGGGGTTTCTGGGTGGCTCAGTTGGTTGAGCGTCCGACTTTGGCTCAGGTCATGATCTCATGGTCTGTGAGTTCGAGCCCCACGTCGGGCTCTGTACTGACAGCTCAGAGCCTGGAGCCTGCCTTGGATTCTGTCTCACCCTCTCTCTCTGCCCCTCCCCCGCTCATGTCCTGTCTCTCTCTCTCTCTTTCTCTCTCTCTGTCAAAAATAAGTAAACATTAAAAAATATTTAAAAAACAAAACAAACAAACAAAAAAAAACTAAGTCCTGGGGATGTAATGTAGAGCATGGTGATGACAGTTAATAATACTGTATCGTATATTTGAAAGTTGCTAAGAGAAGAGATCTTAAAAGTTCTCATCACAAGGAAAAAACCTTTTTTGTAATAATGTAAGGTGATGGATGTTAACTAGACTTTATAATTTTTTAAATGTTTTTATTTATTTTTGAGAGAGGGAGAAAGAGTGGTAGAGGGGCAGAGAGAGAGAGAGAGAGAGAGAGAGAGAGAGAGGGACAGAGACATGCAGAATCTGAAGCAGGCTCCAGGCTCTGAGCTGTCAGCACAGAGCCCAATGTGGAGCTCGAACTCGTGAAATGCAAGATCACAACCTGAGCCAAAGTTGGAAGTTTAATTGACTGAGCCACCCAGGGGCCCCAAGACTTACTTTATTATTCTGAGATGTATACAACTATTGAAACATTATGTTGTATACCTGACACTAATTTAATGTCATACATCAATGTTAATGTTTTTAAGTAAAACGGGAAAAAATGAAAGTTAAAAATTTTAAAAAGCCTTTCAATTTATGAACCATGCCAGTTTAAGGAGTGGTCAGAATGTAGTGTGGTTGTGGCCACCAAGAAAGTTGGTTCTGTTGGAGCATGTGGGTGGCTCAGACAGTTAAGTATCCGACTTTGGCTCAGGTCGTAATCTTATGGTTTGTAAATTTGAGCCTCGCGTCGGGCTCTGTGCTGACAGCTTGGAGCATAGAGCCTACTTTGGATTCTGTGTCTCCCTCTTTCTCTGCTCCTCCCTCGCTCATGCTTGCTCTCTCTCTCTTCCCCTCAGAAATAAAATAAACATTAAAAAATTTTAAAACAAAACAAAAAAGAATGTTGGTTTTGTTGAGGGTGGTCAAGGAACCTGTGTGAAGTAGCTACTGTTGAGTTTCCAATCAAGTCTGTTACCCATCTATTGTCTGCTGACCATTATGATCTCATGGGCTCTCCAGGGAAAGGAGTCCTAAAGCCAGTGAACCTGGAAGCTCTGTGCTACAGCATGGGCTCAAAGTGTGTCTTAGTAGCAGGGTTAGCCATATCCAAAAAGGCTTCAGGCCTACCTGATGGGCAGCAAAATGAGAAATATTTTACAACCATTCATATATGTTCACTTTTAACTCTTCCTCTTTTGGGACGCTGCCTAGAATGCAAGCTGTAGAAGCTGTACCCTATCTGTTTCAAAAAAAAATTTTTTTTAATGTTTATTTTTGAGAGGGAGAGAGACAGAGACAGAGAGAGAGTGAGGAAGGGAAAGGGAAAGAGGGAGACACAGAATCTGAAGCAGGCTCCAGGCTCTGAGCTGTCAACACAGAGCCCGATGCAGGGCTCAAACTCACAAACCATGAGATCATGACCTGAGCCGAAGTCAGATGCTTAACCGACTAAGCCACCCAGGTGCCTCCCATCTGTTCTAAGTACCACATGAAAGGAGAGTGAAGTGGACAAACAGTGAATTACTGAAAACAGGGTCAGTGGACTAGGAACTTGGAGATTTCATAACTGCATTGGGAGTGGGGGTGCTTTATCATCTTCTCTGGAAGAATATAAACCTTAGGAGGCTGTCTGTCCACTAGGAGGAGAGGAAAGGCTCAGGGGGGAATAAAAAAGCATTTATAAACTCAGTTCCACAAGGAGTTGTCAATTTCACCTTATTAGCAAAAGCTGAATTTAAGTTTCATGCCATCTACTAACTCAGCTCCTATTTTTTCAATAACTCTTTTGTACTTGCTGCTGGTTCTTCTGCCATCTCTGTTTCCTTCCCATCAACCTAAGAGGATTCTTAAGCCTTGGTCATGAGCCAGAGGTCTCAGTTGCCCTCCCCCCGACCCAGAAACTTAAGGAAGGAAACCCAAAGAACACAGGGCAGAGGAAATTACATGTCTAAAGTTTCTGGTCTACAGATGGACTTGACAGATACATTTAGAACTTTTCTTCCTAAAGCAGCAGAATATACTTTCTTCTCGAGTGCACATGGAACATTCTCCAAGACAGACCACATACTGGGTCACAAAGCATCCCTCAATAAATATAAAAGAATTGAGATAATATCTTGCACACTTTCAGACCACAATGCTATGAAACTTGAAATCAACCACAGGAAAAATATGGAAAACCTCCAAATACATGGAGGTTAAAGAACATCCAACTAAAGAATGAATGGGTCAACCAGGCAATTAACAAAGAAAGAAGAAATTAACAAATATATGGAAACAAATGAAAAGTATAACAATCCAAACCCTTTGGGATGCAGCAAAGGCAGTCCTAAGAGGAAAATACATTGCAATCCAGGCCTATCTCAAGAAACAAGAAAAATCCCAAATACAAAATCTAACAGCACACCTAAAGGAACTAGAAGCAGAACAGCAAAAACCCCCAAAGCCAGCAGAAGAGAAATAATAAAGATCAGAGCAGAAATAAACAATATAGAATCTAAAAAACAGTAGAACAGATTAATGAAACTAAAAGTTAGTTTTTGAAAATATAAACAAAATTGATAAACTTCTAGCCAGGCTTCTCAAAAAGAAAAGAGAGAGGACCCAAATAGAAAAAAATCATGAATGAAAATGGATTAAAACCAATCCCTCAGAAATACAAGCAATTATCAGGGAATACTACGAAAAATTATATGCCAACACACTGGACAACCCTCAAAGAAATGGACAAATTCCTAAACACCCACACACTACCAAAACTCAAACATGAAGAAATAGAAAATTTGAACAGACTCATAACTAGTGAAGAAATTGAATCAGTTATCAAAAATCTCCCAACAAATAAGAGTCCTGGACCAGATGACTTCCCTGGGGAATTCTACCAGACATTTAAAGCAGAGTTAATACCTATCCTTCTCAAGCTGTTCCAAAAAATAGAAATGGAAGGAAAACTTCCAGACTCATTCTATGAAGCCAGCATTACTTTGATTCCCAAACCAGACAGAGGCCCGACAAAAAAGGAGAACTACAGGCCAATATCCCTGATGAACGTGGATGCAAAAATTCTCAACAAGACACTAGCAAATCGAATTCAACAGCATATGAAAAGAATTATTCACCATGATCAAGAGGGATTCATTCCTGGGCTGCAGGGCTGGTTCAATATTTGCAAATCAATCAATGTGATACATCACATTAACAAAAGAAAGAATAAGAACCATATGATCCTGTCAATAGATGCAGAAGAAGCATTTGACAAAATACAGCATCCTTTCTTAATAAAAACCCTCAAGAAAGTCAGGATAGAAGGAACATACTTAAACATCATAAAAGTCATATATGAAAAGCCCATAGCTAGTATCATCTTCATGGGGAAAAACTGAGAGCTTCCCCCTGAGATCAGGAACATGACAGGGATGTCCATTCTCACCACTGTTGTTTAACATAGTGTTGGAAGTCCTAGCATCAGCAATCAGACAATAAAACGAAATAAAAGGCATAAAAATTGGCAGAGAAGAAGTCAAACTTTCACTTTTCGCAGATGACATGATACTCTACATGGAAAACCCAACAGATTCTACCAAAAGTCTGCTAGCACTGATACATGAATTCAGCAAAATCGCAGGGTACAAAATCAATGTACAGAAATCGGTTGCATTTTTATACACCAATAATGAAGCAACAGAAAGAGAAATAAAGAAACCGACCCCATTTACAATTGCACCAAGAACCATAAAATACCTAGGAATAAACCTAACCAAAGATGTAAAAGATCTGTACACTGAAAACTATAGAAAGATTATGAAGGAAATTGAAGAAGACACAAAGAAATGGAAAAACATTCCGTGCTCATGGACTGGAAGCATAAATATTGTTAAAATGCCAATACTATTGGAAGCAATCTACACATTCAATTCAATCCCAATCAAAATTGTACCGGCATTCTTCTTGGGGTGCCTGGGTGGCTCAGTTGGTTGAGCGTCCAACTTCGGCTCAGGTCATGATCTCGTGGTTGACAAGTTCAGGCCCCACGTTGGGCTCTGTGCTGACATCTCGGAGCCTGGATCCTGCTTCAGATTCTGTGTCTCTTTCTCTCTGTCCCTCCCCTGCTCATGCTCTGTTTCTATCTCAAAAATAAAATAAAACATTTTAAAAAATTGCACCAGCATTCTTCTCAAAGCTAGAACAAACAATCCTAAAATTTGTATGGAACCACAAAAAACCCCGAATAGCCAAAGTAATACTAAAGAAGAAAACCAAAGTGGGAGGCATCACAAGCCCAGACTTCAGCCTCTACTACAAACCTATAATCATCAAGACAGTATGGTATTAGCACAAAAACAGACACATAGTCTAATGGAATAGAATAGAGGGTCCAGAATTGGACCCACAAATGTATGGCCAACTAATCTTTGACTAAGCAGGAAAGAATATCCAATGGAATAAAGACAGTCTCTTTAGCAAATGGTGCTGGGAGAACTGGACAGCAACATGCAGAAGAATGAAACTAGACCACTTTCTTGCACCATACACAAAAATAAACTCAAAATGGATGAAAGACCTCAATGTGAGACAGGAAACCATGAAAACCCTAGAGAAGAAAGCAGGCAACAACCACTTTGATCTCAGCCACAGCAATTTCTTACTCAACACATCTCCAAAGGCAAGGGAATTAAAAGCAAAAATGAACTATTGGGACCTCATCAAGATAAAAAACTTCTGCACTGCAAAGGAAATAATCAACAAAACTAAAAGGCAACCAACGGAATGGGAGAAGATATTTGCAAATGACATATCGGATAAAGGGCTATTATCCAAAATCTATAAAGAACTCACCAAACTCCACACCTGAAAAACAAATAATCCAGTGAAGAAATGGGCAGAAGACATGACTAGACACTTTTCCAAAGAAGACATCCAGACGGCCAACAGACAACATGAAATGATGCTCAACGTCACTCATCATCAGGGAAATACAAATCAAAGCCACACTGAGATACCACCTCACACTAGTCAGAATGGCTAAAATGAACAAATCAGGAAACTATAGATGCTGGCGAGGATGTGGAGAAAAGGGAACCCTCTTGCACTATTGGTGGGAATGCAAACTGGTGCAGCCACTCTGGAAAAGTGTGGAGGTAACTCAAAAAATTAAAAATAGAACTACCCTATGACCCGACAATAGCACTGCTAGGAATTTACCCAAGGGATACAGGAGTGCTGATGCACAGGAGCACATGTACCCCAATGTTTATAGCAATGCTTTCAACAATAGCCAAATTATGGAAAGAGCCTAAATGTCCATCAACTGATGAATGGATAAAGAAGATGTGGTTTATATATAGAATGGAATACTACTTGGCAATGAGAAAGAATGAAATCCTGTCATTTGCAGCAACGTAGATGGAACTGGAAGGTATTATGCTAAGTGAAATAAGTCAGTCAGAGAAAGACAGATATCATATGTTTTCACTCATATGTGGGTCCTGAGAAACTTAACAGAAGACCATGGCGGAAGGGGAGGGGGGAAAAAAGTTACAAACAGAGAAGGAGGGAGGCAAACCATAAGAGACTCTTAAATACAGAGAACAAACTGAGGGTTGATGGGGGGGTGGGGGAGAGGGGAAAGTGGGTGATGGGCATTGAGGAGGGCACTTGTTGGGATGAGCACTGGGTGTTGGATGGAAGCCAATTTGACAATAAATTACATCAAAATAATAATAAATAAAGTCTCTGGTCTAGTTGTTCAATACTGGGCATATGGCCCAAGGCCCGCTGTTCTAGCTGGCTTCAGATAATATAAACAGGGATCTTGCACTGTGTGATTTGAAGAAGCACTCTTGACCTAGTTCATCACTTCAAGTAATTACATTTCCAGAAAACTAGAGGACATGGCACAAATTCTCCCATCCCTGAAGGGTCCCTAATCTTTCCTAACCTTTTCTAGTTCAGGATATATAAGGGAGGTATTGATTTACATATTAAATGCAAGATGAAACATAATTCAGTACATTGTTGTACTTAATATATAAGAAGATGGAACAAATTAAGGGTCATTAATCACAAGAAGTAAATAAATGCACATCTGTTATTTCTCAAACAGCTGGTCTTGGTTACTAACACATACAAGATGCCTGCCTCTTCCAGAGAAAGGCAGATACAACTACATATGGGTACACTGTCACGGATGTTTGCAAATACTACTCTTGAAATGTGCCTTTACTGGCCCAAAGTGCCGTAGTTAACTGGGTGTGGCAATACAGTTGCCTACCCAACAGCCATTTTCCCCTTACCCACATACAGAATCCCAGAGAATTCCTGGTGGCAGTGTGCCAGCCTTAGAGAATTAATCATGATCCTCTTTGTTGTATACTCTCTCCCAGCCTCCCCTGTAACTTGGGGTGGCTCTGTGTGACCCCAGATCTGGTCAATAAGATGTGGGGACTGGAGTGTCAACAGAAGAAAGCCTTCATTGCCTCCTTCCTTTCTGGTTGGGTCACTGTTGGAAGGATGTGATGCCTGAAGCTGCAAGAGCCTTCTTTAAGACCACGAGCTAACACAAGGAGGAAAAGCTAACATGATTACAGGAATATATATTTTATAAATTAAGGTCATGTGGTACATACATACAGTGAAATATTACGTAGCCATTAAAAAAAAAAGGAACTCTTGGGGCGTCTGAATGGCTCATTGGGTTGAGTGTCTGACTCAGGTCTTGATCTCAGGGTTGTGAGTTCAAGCCCCGCATTGGGCTCTGCACTGGTTGTGGAGCCTACTTAAAGATAAGTAAATACAGTCAGGCTCTGTGCTGACAGCTCAAAGCCTGGAACCTTGTTCAGATTCTGGGTCTCCCTCTCTCTCTGACCCTCTCCTGCTCACACTCTGTCTCTCACTCTCAAAAAATAAATTTAAAAAATAAAAAAATAATACTGAATGAGTGAATAAATGTATGAATGATTGTTTTAAAAAATTGGGTGCCTGGCTGGCTCAGTCAGTAATGCGTTCAACACTTGGTCTCACTTGAGTTCGAGTCCCACAATGGGCATAGAGCTTACTTAAAAATAAATAAATAAATAAATAAATAAATAAATAAGTAAGTAAATATTTCCAAACTTAAAAAGAAAAAAAAAGCTCGCTTTCTTCCTCTTGTGGTATAAGGATATGATACCTGTGCAACCTAGCCAGATATGGCTACAGGAGGGAACCCAAGTAAGAAGCTAACAAATGGGAGGACAGTGGCAAGAAAATTAGAAAATGGATCCTTTTGTTATGTCATTAAATTCTGGATCAAAATGAACTTTTTATTTTTGAGAGAGAGAGAGAGAGAGAGAGAGAGAGAGAGAGGCAGAGAGAATCCCAAGCAGCCTCCACGTTGTCAGCACAGAGCCTGATGTGGGGCTCAAACTCACAAACCATGAGATCGTGACCTGAGCTGAAGTTGGACATTTAACTAACTGAGCCACCCAGGTACCCCTGGATCAAAATGAACTTGAAACCCATCCTACCTCTTGACTTTTCAGTTACATAAGCCAATAAATCCTCTTTATTGGTTAGCTAGTTTTAGTCAGATTTTTTGCTACTTGCAATTGAAAAAGCCATAAGGCACGTTCTCCTCAGATCCAAATATCTTCACCTCCCTACCCTTTCAATCATTCACTTCATGGCGACTCAACCTAGTTCCTGTCTTCCTCTATGTCCTTTGAAATTTTCATCTCAAAAGCACTATTTTCTCCAACTACAGCTCTGAGATCTCCAACCATCTTACTTCTTCAACTTCATTGAGACTCAAGCCTGTTAGTGACTTTTTACATTCTCTCAATCTAATAGGATTTTTTTTCCTTTTTTTCTTAGTTGTTTTGTTTTGTTTTGTTTTGTTTTTTGTAAGCTCTACTATGGGGCACCTGGGTGGTTCAGGTGTTTAAGCTTCTGTTGGTTTCAGCTCAGGTCTGTTTCATGAGTTTGAGCCCCATGTTTGGCTCTGCGCTAGCTGAGTGGAGCCTGCTTGGAATTCTCTCTTCCTCTCTCTCTGCTCCTCCCCTGCTTGTGCTGTCTCTCTCAAAATAAATAAATAAACAAACTTAGAAAAACAATTTAAAAAGTAAGCTCTATGCCCAATGTGGGGCTTGAACTCACAACCCTGAGATCAAGGGCCACATGCTCTACCCACCGAGCCAGCCAAGAGGCCCTAATAGGCCACTTTTATACTCACTCCTCTATTTGGCCTGGACCACAAACCCTCTTTTACTCAGACTCTCAACTTCCTTGCCTCTGTGTTCATCCATCATCCCTACTCCACAAAACTCCAACCCATTATCATGCCAGCTGCCTCTTTGCTCTGGCTCAATCATCCAAGCAGCTGAGTACTGCTGGAAGGAGGAAGTAACTGCCTCATGAATTGGTATCGCTACAAATTCATGATCTCCTAGTACACCCACCCTCCATGCTGCTCAGCAAGTTTATGTAAGAACACAGACTAGGCACTCAGTAAATGTCAAATGAGTATTTGTGAATGGTTTCCAGGAAACTGTCTCCCACTTTTCATAGCACCTATTTCAAACCTTTACTACTGTCTCAAGCTATCTCTTCCTACTTCCTTTTTTTTTTTTTTTTTTTAATGTTTATTTATTTTTGAGAGAGAGACAGAGTGCAAGCAGGGGAGGGGCAGAGAGAGGGAGACACAGAATCTGAAGCAGGCTCCAGGTTCTGAGCTGTCAGCACAGCGCCCAATGAGGGGCTCGAACCCACAAACCATGAGATCATGACCTGAGCCGAAGTCCGACGCTTAACCGACTGAGCCACCCAGGCACCCTATTCCTACTTCCTCTTCTAGCAAATTAATCATCTCATATTCTAATACGTGGCAAAAATACATGGGATCTCTCTCCATATCCCTAATCCCCAATCCATCTCCTTATCAACTTAGTAGTATCAGTGTCCATCCTTGACTCTTCCCTTTCAGTCAGATAGCCATACATTTTACAGATAGTTGAGTGCCCAGTACATGCCAGGCACTGTACTCTGCTTGGCCCTGGAAAGTGTATGTGTGTTGGTAGTGAGAGGTGACAGAGACTTAAAAGACAGAGGCAACAACCTGAGAAAAGGCAACATGACACTGAAGATCTGAAAGATAGTAGGTGTGGCTGGTACACCACTGCTGGGTTTTGTGGGCCAACTAAAGATTTAGTCTTTATCAGAATACATGGATGGATTCTAGGTAGATGACATGATCAAACGTACATTTTGAAAGATCACTCCTCTTATTAAAGCTGTACTTACCTATGTTAGTTTGTTCTCTGTCCTTCCCAGTAGCTAAAAAGATTCCAAATAGATTCCCAGGCCCTAACACAGACCTAGAGTCAGAATCTTTGGGGGCAGTCTGGAAGTCTGTCTGTTTACAAAGCTCCCAGGAGATGCTGAAGAACAGCTAAGTCTGAGATCCACTGTCTTAGAACATTAAAAAAATGAAACTTAGCATACAAATTTATTTTTCTGCTTGTATCTTGCATCTAGTCTGGGCCTATAAAAACGGGTCTTGGAAAAGACTTTATAAACTACCCATCTACCATAAAACATTCTTTTTATCCTCCTTCTTTCTATTATGGGTTACCATGAATACCACTTCCTGGTCAAAATGCCAAAGGACCGAAGATATTTTTCTTAACAAATTCTTTCCCATTTACATAGGAAATAATGTTCTCTCTTCCTAAATGATTATGCATCTTAACACATTAGCTAGTGTTTAAAGAGCTAGTTAAGCTCTATGGGGTGAACCCATAATTACAATTAAGCTCTACAGGGTGAACCACAATTATTCAAGTAACTGAAGATCTATAGTGCTGTATGATTCCTAAAGTTGTTCTATTAGGGTTTTGCTTTTTTTGTTTTGTTTTTTAGAGAGCATGAGCAGGGAAGATGGTCAGGGTTGGAGGAGAGAGAAAATCTCAAGCAGGCTCCATGCTGGGGCTCAATCCCATGACGCTGGGATCATGACCTGAGCCAAAATCAAGAGTCAGACACTCCACCCACTAAGCCACCCAGTAGCCCTGTACTATTAGGTTTTTTAATATGCATTTTTCTTTTAAAGATGTGCCCTTCCCAATTATGTTCAAACTAATCTTAGAATAAATATGCAATCCAAAAAAAAAAAAAAAAAAAAACCATATTAGTCACATGCTACACGAGAAAAAACAGATTTGTCACAGAAAATCCACATACAGGCTGTATAGATCACTTATGCCGAGTTAAGATCATGTTCAGTTCAGTTTGCATTATTTATGATTAAAAGACAAGAATAGTACAAAAAATGAAGGACAGTCCTCCAATCTGTTTGCCAAGAGTCCTCATCTTTTCTCTTTGCTCTACTTCTCTATAAAGCAGACAAAAATGCCAGAAAGTCAGATGATGCCATAACTGCTTTAACTTGGCAAAATGCCAAAGAAGGCTACAGACAGACCAAGAGGAAGAGGAAAAAAAAAAAAATCAGATAAACTACCTCCTCCAAATCAACTACCGCAGACATTTTGAAGGACACAAAAAGGCATCTGTAATACAGTTCTTCCCCAGCCTTGTAACCAAACACTTATGAGAAATGTATTTCTTCTTGCTCCATCTCTTCATGCCTACTAATGATCCTTTACGGGTGTAAAATGGGGAAATGCCAACTATTTCATATGTTAGGAAGATTAAAGGACATTTATTTCACGAACGCTTATATGCTACTTACTCTGTACCAGGCTCTTCTATTTTACAGATATTAACACATCTAATCCTCCCAACAGCCCTATAAGGTAGGTACTACTATCCTTATTTTACAAATGGAGGAATTGAGGCACACAGATATAACTAAACTTGCTGGAGTTTATCAGCAAATACCTGGCAGAACCTGGATTCCAATCTAAGCGGAGTAGTCTTGAGCTCATTTTTCCTTAGCTCCCTCTTTGCTACAGGAGATAATTTAGCCCCTCAATTGAGCAGTAAGGGCTTGCTGGACGCCTCCGGGGATAGTTGCTAATATCCCCCCTTCATCATCATTGTGGTTTCTGTTACACAAGCCATAGAAGAGTAGTACTCTTCGGAGCAGCTTTCCCCAACCAACAAACACCACTTACTACTGCCGGTGAAGTTCATTTAGGCCTCACCCTCCCAACCTCTTAGGGGCTTTCTACTCTGATCCTCTGTCTGCACGCCCACGTAGCCCCAGCCTCCAGCACCAATGGCGCGGCCACGACCTTTACAGACTCGGGGCCTAACTGGGTTGGTTCTTTCCCAGCATGAGGGGTGGGGAGGGTGCTCTGATAATGGTGTGGGGAATGAGATGTCCAATGCTGGCAGAGGTGTCACAGAGTGAAGGGCTGGAGGGCTCAGCCCTCCAATTCCTGGCGGACCCGTGAGGTCCCGATGGGGTGCCGGATGCATACGCGTCCGCTGTATGGAGAAACTTCACCTCAGGAGAAACTGAGGCAGGAGACCAGGCTTAATTCCAAATCTTAACCTATACTTCAACTACCAGCTCATTTCAAAAAAAAAAAAAAAAAAAAAAAAGGAGGAGGAAGAGGAAGAAGGTGAAAAGAGAAGGAACAGAAGAAAAGAAAAACTTTGAAGGTACTGTTCCAAGACACACAGCAACTCAGTAGCCTCTGCTCTCTACCAAATCGCAAGAGTAAGAGGAGACCGCACCCCTCTCTCCCGGCATTGCTTCCCATTGTGCCTTCCATCCAGCCGGCAGCGGCTTCAGCCTTCCCCCCGGTTCGGCGTTCTCCCACCGGCGGATCAAGGGAAGTATCCCAGCCCACACTAAGCGGGGAACTCACGGGTAAACAAGGGAGATATCCTGGGGGGGGGGGGGGGGGGGGGGGGCGTTGTCGCACGGTTTTAGGGTCAGGGGAGGGGTCTGTAAATTGCTCATTGCCTTTTAGGTCCGGAACAAGAAGGGCGCCAAAAGATCTTGAATCACCAACCGCTGCCACCTGCCGGAAGCCACTGCTTGGGCGTGTTTCTCCAGCTGGAGAGAGGCATATCCCGTGAGCCCGCGAGCGCATCCCGTGAGCCCGCGGGCGTTCGAGGACTACGACTCCCGGCATGCTCCGAGGCCTCTGGGGTTAACCCTTCGGGACCCGCAGCCTCCCAGCGCCCCGCCTCCGCCCTTACCTGGATCCCGCAGGGTGAGTTTTTGGCAGCTGGGGAGGGATTCTTTCCTTTCATTTAACCTTTATTGAAGGTGTGCGTGTTCGTGTGTGTGTGTGTGTGTGTGTGTGTGTGTGTGTGTGTGACTGTGATGTATTCTGGAAGGGTGGAATGATTCTGATTTTTCTAAAATGGGACAATGTTCAGTAATGAGATTCAGACGCATTTTTGCAAGTGGAAGACCGGGCGCCAACTCTCTGAACCCCAGGATCTACGTGGAATCACTATCTTCCTCGGAATGCTGCCTAAATCCTTTTCTTCCTTACCCCTAGAACAAAAGTAGCTAGCAACACCTCCTGTATACCTATGGCCTCTGACTTAGACCCTACTCTAGTGTCCCCAGCAAGGTTTGGAAGCTAGCCCCAGAGTCAGGGTTTTTATTGTCCCTTTGGTTGGGAGATGAGTACCCGTGGAGCCCATAGGACCTCCCACATCCTTTCAGATTAAAGATTTTAGAATTTAGGCCCTTTGGGTCTCAGGGCCTACCCTTCCCTTCAGGTGCACCACAGAATCCCTGTAGGTTCAGCAGGCACCCTGCCTTTGTCTGACTTGCATAACCATGGGCTTGTGGAAAAAGGTATGGGTGGTGGGCGTTAAGCCAGATCCTGACCCCCACCCTCATCCTTAAGACAATCCTAGGAACAGGAGACAATGGGGGTGTCACACTCCTCTTTCTATTACTATTCTTTATCTATATTGTGCACAATTCCAGTTCTGGGCTGGGAGGGAGGGGGACAGGGACTGTAGGTATTGGGGATTAATAGACTGTGGGGTCAACTACCCCTACTCCTCATCTGTGGTAAGAGAGGCTTTTTTCCCACCTTTTACTGCTCTTGGACCCCCCCCTTTTTTTAAGATTTTATTTTTGGGGCGCCTGGGTGGCGCAGTCGGTTAAGCGTCCGACTTCAGCCAGGTCACGATCTCGCCGTCCGTGAGTTCGAGCCCCGCGTCAGGCTCTGGGCTGATGGCTCGGAGCCTGGAGCCTGTTTCCGATTCTGTGTCTCCCTCTCTCTCTGCCCCTCCCCCGTTCATGCTCTGTCTCTCTCTGTCCCAAAAATAAATAAAAAAAAAAAGTTGAAAAAAAATTTTTTAAAAAGATTTTATTTGTAAGTAGTCTCTACACCTAATGTGGGACTCAAACTCACAACCCCCAGATCAAGAGTCACATGCTCTATGGACTGAACCAACCAGGTGCCCATCACAGACCCCACTTTAACAATTCCAGTTCATAAGGCCTCCCTCCCTGCCTCAGCCTTGAAGAGTCTAAAGCTACTAGAAAAAAGGGCTACTCTGTGCCAGGGGGTTGAGGCCTGGAATGCCTGGATCCCCTTTTTTGCTTCACCCCTGTATCAATGTCTGTCACTGGCAAGCATCCTATCCTTATCCCAGAGGTTAACTCCCCCATTCTGGGAAGTTTCTGGCTTCCGTCCCCTGCCCCCAAAGGGGCCATTGTTCTGGCCTGCATTTGGGGCTGAGTGAACAGAAAAGAGAAGACCTTGGGGCAGGAGTCCTGAACCATAGGAGTCCAGGACAGGCCAGCATATCTCTCCTCTATCTCACCCTCCCCACCGCCAACTGGCTCCCTGCCCCTGCCCCCGCCCCTTGACATCCCAGACTCCCTGGCTATTTAAACAGAGATGGGTGCCCCCATCGGCACACTGTCCTTTGGCCACCGGACATCATGCCTCCCAAGAAGGATGTTCCTATGAAGAAACCAGCAGGACCCTCTATTTCCAAGCCTGCTGCCAAACCAGCAGCAGGGGCTCCTCCAGCCAAGACCAAGGCTGAGCCAGCACCAGCACCAGCACCAGCTGTCCCTCCAGCCCCTCAGAAAACCCAGGAGCCCCCCATCGATCTCTCCAAAGTGGTGGTGAGTCCCAGGAAAGTGAGGAAGGAATTTGGAAGGGGTGGTACAGGGTGGGAAACAGCCTAGGGGATTGGGGTATCTGGAAGATAGGGAGTCAGCAGCATTGGAATGATATTGGAGATTCCTCTCAGTCTCCCATTTGAAAGCATCAGGCTTATGACTCTGATGTTGTCTTTATTGTTCTCTCCCTATAAACTATAATGTGTGTGGGTACATGCACACACACATACACACACACTCTCTCTCTCTCTCTGACCCCCTTGCTGGAGGCAGGGATTGTGACATGGGGAACATCTGGGTTCTGAGGACAATTTCAAGGTGAAGGGAGGGAGCTGCTGCCTGTGCCTGACTGACTGTTCAATTCTAAAAGCCACAGCTCTGAACCCCAGGAGGGAAGGCTGAAAAGGACAGACTTGTTAGACAATCACAGCTGGGGGCCAGGGGTAAATTTAGCCTTTGTTCAGCCCCCAGTTATGTGAGGGATGCAGGGCTCAGGGCACTGGAGGGAGGGGAACAGGTGGCATGGGATTAACCCTGTTCCCAGGAAACCCTCCCCCCATAATTCCTCCTCTTGGGATTCTCCCAAGGTCCAGAGCTGGGAATGGGACTGAGGTGGCTGGGCTCCCAGCCTGGTCTCTTTGGGCCCCTCCCCAGAAGTGGCTGCCAGTTGGTTGGGAGGAGTGCTGGAAACAGATTGAATGAGCCCTGTCATCCCTCCTCACCTGCTCTTTTCTTCCACAGATCGAGTTTAACAAGGACCAGCTGGAGGGTGAGGAGAAGCTGGTCCCTTAAGCCCCACTGTCTAGTCCCAAGCCCATGGTCAGATCCTTTTTCTGTTCCCCTAACTCCGGTCCCAACCTTAAAACTTTCCATGCTAGTCGTCTTTGTGTCTCCTATTCTGCCCAGCTTTAGCACATAGTTTCTGAACCTACTTTCTGTCGGGGGGTGGGGGTGGGGGGTGGATGGGAACCTCTGGTCAACACTGACCCGCTCTTTATACTTCAGAGTTCAAGGAGGCCTTTGAGCTGTTTGATCGAGTGGGGGATGGCAAGATCCTGTATGGCCAGTGTGGGGACGTGATGAGGGCCCTGGGCCAGAACCCCACCAACGCCGAGGTGCTCAAGGTCCTGGGGTATCCCAAGAGTGATGGTGAGGGGGATGCCTGGAACAGTGCGAGTTTTCAATGTGGTGGTGGAACTGAGGAATGTTGGCAAGGTCGCAAAGGATGCTGGGGTGGGTCTCTGGACTTAAAAAACTGTCAAACACAAGATAGAAAAACATCCTGGATGTTGAACAGAATGAAAGCCTTCGTGGTGGGAACGGGAGCTGGGTCCAAGGTGACTCTACAGTGACCTCTCCCTCCCCTTTCTAACTTCCAGAGCTGAAGTCCCGGCGTGTGGACTTCGAAACTTTCTTGCCCATGCTCCAGGCGGTAGCCAAAAACCGGGGCCAAGGCACATATGAGGACTACCTGGAGGGCCTTCGGGTGTTTGACAAAGAGGGGAACGGCAAAGTCATGGGAGCAGAGCTCAGACATGTCCTCACTACCCTGGGTGAGGCAAGGACCAGAACTCCTGTGGGTTGGAGAGAAGGGGGTGGACCAAGAAGGTTAGCCAAATAGGCAGAGCCAGGGAAGAATAATGGTCCTGTAGGTCATGGGCAGAAGACTGGGAAGGTCAGAGGGGGCAGAATCTAAAGGGCTTCTTCCTACAGAAGGTAAAGTGAGGGTAGATGCGGATGCCTCCCAAAGGACAGAGGAAAGGGGATGAGCTGATTTTCTGTTGTGAAAGAGATGCTTGTGCTCTGTGATCTGGTAGCCCCTTAACTCTCTGGAATTCAGTTTCCCTCTGTCAGAGCTCATGCAGGTGAAATGGAAAGCAAGATGGAGGAACACATTCAAGGTGTTAGCATTACAAGGAGAGGATTCCTTCGGGGTTCTGTTGCTATGAACCAAGTATTCAAGGGTGGGAGAAGAGAAGCTATCATCCAGAAGAGAGTGGCCTGGTTTGGGAGGGAGGGCAGGCACTAAAATGCTGTGTGTGTGGCTCAGGAGAGAGGATGACCGAAGAGGAGGTGGAGACTGTTCTGGCAGGACATGAGGACAGCAATGGCTGCATCAACTACGAAGGTGAGGGGACAGGGGAGAGGAGGCAGAAGGCTCGCGGTATGTGGGTGGGGGGACCAAGGGCCTGGATTATCTAAAATCAGATGGATTATCCAAGGGCCTGCTTCTGAACCCCTCTTGCTTCCTCTCTGCAGCCTTCCTGAAGCACATCCTAAGCGTCTGAGCCCTCCCACTCCGACTGGGGAGGCAAGTTTCCTATCCTTCCCTCAGTCTGGGTAGAAAAGTAGGGAAGTGCGTTTTCATGTCCTGGGGCGCGAGCGCGACAGGCCTTGGCAACTTTCATCTTTTTCCACAGATGCAGTGGGGCCGGACACTGCCCCTCCCCCCCTTCCCCGGCAGGCGGAAGCACGTTCCTGCCACTGGGAGGCCACCTATTGTTTCAAAATAAAGACACAGTTCAACCCTCCTTTGGCGTCCGACTCTTGCTTTCTTCAGAGGTGGGGAGGGAAGGGAGGGTTCTCCTCTCCCCAATCCGATATCCTCTGATCTTCCTGCTGCAAGGAGGAGCAGAATCCTTGTGCCCTACCCGATCCACTTCTGCAGTTTCTTCCCCTCAGGTAGGGCTATTCTAGAGGAAGGAGAAGCAGCGGGCCCCGCCCACCTCATTACTAATGTAGCAATATTATCTGCATAAGGCCAGACCAGGATTCTTATTGGCCGGATCAGCTGAGGGTGACGTCATTGGAACGCACGAAGACTAGGGTTGGGCCGGGAGCCGGAGCCATTACTGCAGGAAAAGGTCCCGCAGAGCAGTCAAGATGGTGGGGCCCGGGGCCTGGAAGGATGAGCGGGATGTGGGGCAAGAGGCGGGAAGTCGGGGGTAGGGGCTTGCAAAGGGAACCTGAGGGCTTGGAAGGTCGGAGGTGGGGTTGGAAAGTTTGGGGGCCTGTCCTGCCGGGAAGTGAGTGAGTCCCCAGCATGGAACAGGAGTTAGTGGTTCAGTTTGTGGGACTGGGATAGAAGCTTGGGGGTTTGGAGTTCAGATGCTGACCGCTCCCCTCTTCTCTGAGCAGTGTGACTTCACCGAGGATCAAACTGCAGGTAGGTAATCTCTGACCCCTACTGAGGTCATGCTTAGGGATTGGGACCCCCGCCTCTAGCACCTATCCCATAACCCCACCTGTCATCTCTTCAGTACCCGCAAGGAAGTACTTCCTGGATTCCCTTCTCTTTCTGGATCCTCCATTTTCTTTTCTCACTCTTTCTTCCTCCCTCCCCTTGCACTCTAGATTCGAGCCCCAAGCCCCGGGTGAGTTTTAGGTGGTGTGGGTGTGTGAAACAACTTGGTCACCTAATGCCTGCTGTGTGTGGAGTTTGGGGAGGGTGTATTAAGTTGCCTGCGCTCCTCTGTCCCTTAATCAGCTTCTGCCTCTTTTCTCCTCCTGTGATAACTCCCCTCCCCAGCTTGGATTTGTGAAGATTGTAAAAAGCAGTGACCT